>NW_027533170.1:6394467-6426637 GCF_008692635.1 Crocuta crocuta
TTGATATTTAAAAAAAAAAAAAAAAGCGATGTAATGATTGTAGCTAAAAATCTACCCAACTACCACATATACAGAATTTGTATGCTAACTTTAAAATGGATCTTTTTTTCTTTAGTGTTTGGGGATGTGGAAAGAGTTTGAGTTTTTCCTCAAGTCTTATGTATATATATTAGCTAAGAGTATCATATGCAATTATCTTCTTCTCTCAGTTACATTACAGAAAATACTGTATAGAGGTAGATAGACGCTGTCTTCATAACGCACCCACTAGAAGTGGGTATAGCAATTAAGAACACACATTTACCCTACAGATGAAGGGTAGCACCTAACAGGCCTTAAAGAAAGCAAATGCAGTGACTGATTTAGAGAACTGTATCTACCTGAGGAACAGAGGAAGAAATCTTAAGGGTTTAACAGATACAACCCAGAAGCGACTGCAGGTTTACATGCTGTGTTTTGTTTTGAACTTCTTGAAAGAACAGGTCAGGTGCTCACGCAAGACTACAGCATGTGTCTTCTGTAACCTCAAGCAAGGACACAAGGGCTTGGAAAAAGCCGCCTTGCTTCTCCCAGCTGGCGGCAGTGCTCTGGGTCATTCATAAATAGCAGAGCGTAAGTTACCTGTATTTCCCTGGCGTGGTACACGATGATGAGCCCGAGCAGGATGATTGTGGAGAGACTGATAAGGCATTTCAGAGCTAAGGAATACAGTGACGCCTGCAACACAGTCAGACAGAAGCACTTTTAAGAAACAAGTACTTTAGACCACCTTCCAGAGCGCACCACCCCCCCCACCCAGGGGGTGGGGGTCAGCCAGTCCCCAGCATGTGGATTTGGACTCCCAGGAGGAGGATGGGGATGAGAGGAGCACCTGTCTTGCCTCTGTGATCTATCAGATCACTTGGCCTCTAAGGGAAGGGGGAAGAGAGCAGGGCAGGCGGATGGCCAGGCAGCGAATCCGCGCCATCACAGACTCAAGCGCAGATCCTAGTTCTCGAAACCGAGAGGGAGTTACTGCTGAGTTTAAGCGCTTAGGGTTGAAAGGGGCCTCCGAAATCCCAAGCACACATAAAGGAATGGAGAAGGCTTTCTTCCAGGGACTCCTGGAACTACTTATTTTATGTGCCCAAACGCGCTGGGCACTCGCTGCCTCTAGAACTTTGCGCGTAGAAACGTTTCCTCTCCTAGAGTTGCCTCGAGGATCAGGGGTGCGCGTCGGAGCCGTGCTTGCTGTCCCGGCGGGCATCTCCCATCGTCCCAGGGAGGCTCGGGACCAGTAGGCAGGGAGTTCCCACCGGTGCCCATCCCAACCACCCGGCGTCCGGCCCCGAGGCCCCAGAAGGCTGGAGGATGGTGGTTGAGGGGGGAGGATTCCAGTGCCTACCTTGTCGTAGGCGCCCCACGACAACTCGGTCTCGATGACCATGACCACGATGCCGAACATGCCGAAGATGAGCGCGTAGTCGCTGAGCCGCTTGCGCTTCTCAAACAGGGCGCGCCGGTGGCCCAGCTTGTAGCCGATGTTCTGGTTCTTCTTTTTGCTGGACTTGGTGCCACTGCTGCTGCCATGCCCGCTGCCGCCGCCGCCGCCTCCAGCGCTGCCGCTGCCGCCGGCTCCGTAGAGCGCCAGGTTATTGGAGTTGTTGTGCTCCGGCTTAGACACCACGATCTCCGGAGCTGAGGACGAAGCGGCGGCGGCGGCGGCTGCAGACGGGGAGGACGCGCAGCCACCTCCTCCGACGGCCGCGGGGGGCTGCAAGGGCTGCGCCTCCGAGTCCATCTCGTGCAGGTTCCGGCGGGACGCGCTCAAGTTGCTGAGCGGCCGCATGACGCCCCCGTTGTACCTGCAGCTGCTCATGGCTATTTCGGTGAAGGGGTTGCTCTCGCGGCGCGCCTGGGGCTGGTGGTGCTGGTGGTGCGCCGGGTGCGGGTGGTGGTGGTGGTGCGAGAGCGGGGGCCCGGAGCCGAGGCTGCCGAGGCTGCCCGTGGGGCTGGCGGCGGGCTGCAGGCTGTGGCACTGGTGGTACTGGGAGNGTGTACTGCTGCCGGAGCGCACTGGCATGGCTGGACGGCGTCAGCTCGCTCACATTGAGCTGGCTGCCCCGGCGCGACGAGCAGCAGCAGCAGCACGACGAGCCCGACAGCGGCGAGGAGGTGCGGGTCCGGAAGGCGCCGCCGGGCGAGGAGGTGCGGAGCAGCAGGGACAGGTTATCCCCCGCCCCCGCCCCCGCCGCCGGGGCACCGGAGGAGGCGCAGCTGTTGCACCGGAGGCATGGGCTGCTGCCGCCGCTGCCCGGCTGCTGGTGCGCGGGGTGCGGGTGGTGTTGAGGGTGCGGGAGGGACGCGAAGGGCGGGCACGGCTTGTCCTGGCTCTGTTGCTGCTGCTGGCAATGCAGGTGTGAGGAGCGCGGCGGCGGCGGCTGCTCTGAGAAGAAGCCGCGCTGGAACTGCAATGGGGTTTCCATGTCAGGGCTGTTAAAGCTGCAGGGAGACCAGGCGGTGGTGCACCCTGCGCAATGCGTTATGGTCGGGAGCGGGGACTCCTGCTGCTGGTGCGAGGAAGGGCCCATGCCGGCTCCGGTAGAATCCAGGCGGAGAGTCCGATTGGTCGGGCGCACCAAAACAATGGGCATGACATCACCTGCGGGGACCAAGACTGAGTTTGCGGCGCGCGAGGCTTAGGGGAGCGCGCGTGTATGAGAGAGATGGGGAGGAGGGAATCTGCAGGATGAGAACCCTGGGGTGCGCAGGGCAGGGTGGGGGCGGGTATGGGGGGCCCCCTGCCGTTTGGGAGGGCTCGGGAGCACCACCTGGGCTGGGGAGCTCCCAGGCAGTGCAGCCAGGCTGCAGGGAACAGAGAGAAGAGAGGGGCGTCCTTCCCTCCCTCCCTCNGGGGGCCACCTGCCGTTTGGGAGGGCTCGGGAGCACCACCTGGGCTGGGGAGCTCCCAGGCAGTGCAGCCAGGCTGCAGGGAACAGAGAGAAGAGAGGGGCGTCCTTCCCTCCCTCCCTCGCCTCCCCTATAGCTGGTGCCGGACGCGCAGTCTAGATCACCTGCGCCGGGCACTGCAGCACGTTGGGCCACCCCGGCCGTGGGTCAGGCGCGGGGACAGTGCGGAACCCCTGGCACTCGTCCGCCCGCGTGCACGCCTCGCTGGGCTGCAGAACAGCAGCCCCCTCGCCTCACGCCCACCTCTCCCTAGTCGTCCCGCGGAGAGTGGGCTGCGGGCTGCCCGCCAAATAACTGCGGGGGCACCCGCTTCGGAGAGAAAAAGTTTGGCAACCGGCTACGCCAGTGCAGCAGGGCTTGGGGAGAACCCCGGGGCCTGAGCCGAATTTGGCGGCTGCGAGTTGCAGAGCGAGCCCCGCGCCGTGATCATTCCCCGCCGCTCGGCGCTGGCGCCCGGGAGTCGGGATTGGCTGCGCGGCGCTCCGGCCCGAGTGCGCTGCGGCGCTGGGAGGGTTAACTTCCTCGGCGCCCGGGCCGGGGGAGGATGGGGGCGGGGCCGGAGGAGGGGATCCCCACCGTCCTCGGGAGGAGGCCGCTCGGGCTTCCCGGGTCCCCCTGGCGGGGGCGGAGGGCTTTCCCAGCTACCGCCAGCTCACATTTGCGCCTTCCGCGGAACATGAGGGGCTGGCGCCCCCGGCCGCCGGGTTTCCGGGCTCCGGCGCTCAGGCCCTCCGGCCGCCCCAATGGGTAGGCCCGCTGGCTTCTCGGGCGGTGGAGAGGCGGCTTGCTCGAGGGTATGGGGGCTATTCAGCGGCCACCGGCTGCCAGCGCCTCTTCTGTTCCTCTTCCTCCTCCCCACCTGCAAAGCACAGACAAAGCAAAGGCTGGTCACAGATGCGCAAACACCAAGCGTCTCCTTGGCGGAGCCCTGACTGCGGAGGGCGGTGGGAGAGGGGCCTGGAGCGGGCTGATTCGCACCGTTAGTTACAGCCTGGCTGGGAAATTATTAATAACGACAACTCTGGCTGAATGTCTACTCCGGGGACAGTGCTGGAGTTTTGCTGGAGGCGGTATATTATTTACTTTCTAATAAACCGATGAAAATGGCATTTTGTGTCTCACCAATTTCCTGCGATGTGTTCTTCTCTTAGGGGATATACCAACACAAAGCGGTAGGGGACCCTTTTCGAGGGCTGTTACTGCTCCATCTTGAGCCCTTCTAGTTCGTTTTTCTTTGCAAATTGAAATCCCCATCTCCCCCAAGAAGGAAATGGAAGAAACTAGCTGGCTGAATATTTGTTTCCATTTCTAAATCGTAGTTTTAAAGCGTGATTTTTATGATCGAGATTATAATGAATTAGACCAAGAAACTGGAGTGTAAGGAGATGACCCTCATTAGGTAATTGCAATTTTCAGCTGGATCCAATTTCTTGACATTCTACTCGGGCAGCTGCCCTTAAGTTCCTTAATGTCCTAACAGTGTGTGTGTGTGCGTTTTCAATGCCATGGAGTGAATAATTCATTTTAGGATATCCTTTGGACAGGGGTTAAACAATTTTAATTTTTTGTACATACAAGTAAACAGATCCACAAGAAGAAAAGGACAGGGTTGCTTTTAGGCCCGTAGACCTGACTTCAGATAATGAGTACTGTCAAAATTGACATTTTTCAATAGCCTTGGTCAAGTGTAGAATTTGAATAGCTAAAATATGGAGATAGCATTTTATTTTTATCATTGCCTATGACTTTTGGCAATTCAATAAAACGTGTTTAGAAAGCTGAAACATTGAATCGTGGGTGTGGCTGAGTAGATAGCACATGAATTTCACAGGAAGCATGACCATTAAAAACAATTCTAATGAGTTGAATTTGAAATTACAATGAAAGCTTCCCAATTAAAAGTGATTCACCTGCTGGTGTGAAACAAAATTCAACTCAAGTGCAGAATCAATCATACATTTATTTTCACTCTATCACCCTTTCTACAGGCTTCTTCCAGCTGCTCTGTGTAGCTGAATCGAATGCCTGGCTGGCTCAGTCAGTTAAACAGCCGACTGGATTTCAGCTCAGGTCATGATCTCAGGGTTGGTGAGATCAAGGCCCTTGTTGGGCTCTGCACTGACAGCAGAGCCTGCCTGGGATTCTCTCTCTCTCTCTGACCCTCCCCCCCTCCCTCCCCAAAGGCTCTCTCTTTCAAAATAAACATTAAAAAAAAGTTTGATTCCTCTTTACAAATTAAATTCCTCAAGGAAGGGTTACCATGGTAAATTATTACTTTGCTTAACCTTTCATAAATTTAAATGAAAGATGACATAGTGGCCTCCCCAAAAATCACAATTGTTGCCAGCAGCAAATTAGATCTAAGGTTGTAGAATTACTAAAATCCATAAGGAATGGCTACATTCTATGTACCACACTGACTTTCTCAAATATCAAGTTCAAGGCTTCAAAGAGAGGTTCTATAAAGAAAACAACAGGGACAAAATATTGTGTCTTTTGCCATGTATGTCTCTATCGCTTGGCTAGAGATTAGGTGCAGGGCCATGAATCATGTAGAAACTAAGAGCGTTGACTAAGATTTATGGCAATGATGCATGGAGTTCCCATCGCTCACAAAGGAAGCTGGGGGAGGAGGGGAAGACAGGATGCATACCATACAAAAGAAATGGAGATCTGACCCACAGCATGAGGAATTGTCAGAATACCAAATCTCAGATTAATAGTGCTCCGCCAGGCTGGGTTTCTTTTGTTGTTGTTGTTGTTGTTTTAAAGCTCATGAGACTCACTGTGACTGGGGAGAGAGAAGTCAATCCAAGGTATATCATTTTTCTGTTTTAAGGAATCACCTGCTTACACTCACCCAAAACAGTCACCTTGCTAATAAATGTGTGTGTGGAGAGTACAATAATCCTCTATCAGAACGATGATGCCAAACCACGAGATGCCACCAACAACCCCGTTTCATTTTTTGTCTGTGTCCCCATAAACCTGCTGGTTTGGGGCATCTCACTCTGTTGATCTGTGGTGGGGGCACATTTAAGAAGTTCCTGTTTGCATCACTGCTCTCTCCTTTATAAAATTAACAAATGAATCTGAAATGTATATTTAAACCTTTAAAATCCATCTATCATAATTTTGCCTTTTTTTTCCCTATAAAGGATTATAGACAAACGTGTAAGAAAGTCAAACAGGGCAACAAAGTCCATGTCCTTCCACAAGGATGATGCTGTGCACATAACACTCATTAATATTTCTAAGACCCAGAAGGGAAAGAGAGAGGGAGGCAATGAAGAAAGTTGGAAATAAAGGTCACACAACAAGCCCCGAAACCTCTGAAGGATAAGCTTTTGGAAAATTACATTTGCTTCTCTTTCTGCCATGAAGATATAGAAGTACTGGAATTTCTCTAGTTTAACACCAGAGGTCATACTCATCCACAAAATGCATTTCAAATCCAATCAATTAGACGCCCTTAATTCCAGTATCATTTTTTTTAAATTACGTGTTTTTTTTTTAATAGACAAGAACAACTGGGTTCCCCTATTTGTGGTATTCCAAGCTTGTGAACAGGCACAGACACATAATACCCCTGACACCCATCCATACACACTTATCAGGTCTCTTAGAAGAATGGTTTTCCCAGACCACAAGGGCTTGGAAAAAATGGCAGGTTTACATTCCGATCCTGATTTTATTCAGATTTACATTGCTCACAATTCTCTTTTTCGTAGGAATTATTTGTGCCCTCTCTCTTCATTTTGCCTTCAAAAGCAGGACTCCCCTGACTTTGGATATTTCTGGTCTATTTCCAAAGGCCATCAGAGCAGTAGAGGCAGGGACCCAGGGCATCTGTTACCCACAGTCTGGGGGAACTTTGACCTACAAAATAAATGCTTTTCTGAAATTTTCTTTTTCTTTTATCCAAGTGAGGAAATCATTTGGTTGATGCCAAACAGGTTGTGAAAAGACACAGCCTCTCCGAACTTAGTCTGCTTAGCGGTAAATATTAAGTGATGGGTAATATCAGAGTTACTTTCTTATCAAAATAACAAATCCACATTTGTCAAAGCAGAACAATTAAGGGCCATAAAAACTGGTTTTTTTAATTAAAAAAAATTTTAACATTTATTTTTGAGAGAGAGAGAGAGAGAGACAGAGCATGAGCAGGGGAGGGGCAGAGAGAGAGGAAGACACAGAATCTGAAGCAGCCTCCAGGCTCTGAACTGTTTGTTAGTACAGAGTCTAACGCAGGGCTTGAACTCACGAACTGCGAGGCCATGACCTGAGCTGAAGTTGGATGCTTTAATTGACTGAGCCACCAGGTGCCCCAAGAACAGTTATATTTAAACCACAGATTATCCTAGCTCCATAAGAAATAAACCACATTTGAAGAAAACATTAGAATAATAATTATTAAAAGTATTCTTTATACTTCTGCATCATGATTCAGAAAGTGTCAAGACCTGAATGAGCTTGTTGATGACAGTATTGTTCATTTTTAGCCACAGTGCCATTATTCAGGGGCTAATTACCGTGTTGGGGCCTTTTCATTAACTTCATTAAGTTTCCAAATTTTTTCTACTATCATCTCTGTCTCACTAATTGGTAGATATGCCAAAGTCTCAGGAGTGCCAGCAGAAAAAAAGAATAAGAACAGTTTTCTGTTTCTTCTAGTTTTGCTAGAAGCAAACTCTGTAACATAATTAAATAGGTGAACACCAGGTTAAAATTATTGACAGCATTAAGTCTTTTTAAAATAGTCTGCAATTTCATAAACAAATATCCCTTGGCAGCTAGAAACACACATCCAAATCTAGAAAGTCACTAAAAAACAAACAAAAAGAACCTTGAAGGGCAGCACCTTCTAGTTTAAATCTAGTTTAAATCATTTATTTAAATATATATTTATTTATTTAATGTTTAGTTATTTATTTATTTTGAGAGAGAGAGCCACCAGAGGAGGGTCCGAGAGAGGGAGTGAGGGAGGGAGAGAGAGAGAATCCCAAGCAGACTGTGCACTGCCAGTGCAGAACCTGAGGTGGGACTTGAACCCACTAACCACAAGACCCTGACCCAAGCCAAAATCAAGAGTCAGATGCTCTGGGGCGCCTGGGTGGTTCAGTCGGTTAGGTGTCCGACTTTGGCTCAGGTCATGATCTCATAGTTCGTGGGTTAGAGCCCTCTGTCAGGCTCTGTGCTGACAGCTCAGAGCTTGGAGCCTGCTTCAGCTTCTGTATCTCCCTCTCTCTCTGACCCTCCCCTGCTCACGCTCTCTCTCTCTCTCTCTCTCTCTCTCTCCCAGAAATAAATAAAAACATTTTAAAAATTTTTAAAAGAGTCAGAAGCTCTTTTTAAAGAGCCACCCTGGCACATTCTTGTATAGCAGTTGCTCCTATGTTATGTTACTTGTTTCCTACCCTTATGGAAGGTAGGAAAGGTTTCATTATCATTTCCATTTTATAGGTAAGGATAACACTGGTGATGTGGTGCCTGGGTTACCCCAAGTCACACAGCCAGTGAATGGCCAAGGAGTGGGCAGACACAGCCTCTGTCTGCTGAGACTGTTTCACATTCTTCTAGCATCTCCTCCACAGTGGGAGGATGACCTATTGGCTCCATCTACTCATACAGGCTCATACTTTACTAGTAGTCCAGGAATGGACAGTAGTGGGTTATCACTACCATTCACCACCTTTGGGTGTCCTTACAGACATTTCCTCATTGGTGTGGTTGGGATTCTTGGATTCTTGACTACTGCCCTCCTGTTGACTTCATTTGCACAACAGAATAAGTTCTAAGGATCTAACACACGTGTGGATAAAATGGCGGTGCTGTAGGCATGCAGGTCCAAGGTGCCTCATTAAAAACCATAAAAAAAATATAGAGATTCTGGTCTAATCACACAGTTTTCTGCCTACTTTGATGGCAGGTCTGGCATTCCTTACTGTTGGCAACACCCATAGTAGAAGCTGCAGGGCAACGAAAAGTATATGTTGGCACTTGCAAAGCCCATTTTTTCTTTTTCTGTAAGAAGGGAGAAGGAATGCGCTCAAGGTCCCTGCCCTGTGGCTTGGAGGAACTTGTCTGCAGCCTGTTGCCTTCTCACTGCTTCTCCCTTTATGCCAAAGAGTGGGAGAACCACGTCACCAGACAAGCCCCAAAGAGCCCAAAGAGCCCAGCAGAGAATTTATCTAAAAGCTGGATTTTGGGGGTGCCCAGGTGGCTCAGTTAGTTAAATGCCCAACTTTGGCTCAGGTCATGATCTCACAGTTTGTTAATCTGAGCCCCACATCAGGCTTTGTGTTGACAGCTGAGAGCCTGGAGCCTGCCTCAGATTCTGTGTCTCCCCCTGTCTCTATCTCTCTGCCCCTCCCCTGCTCATGCTCTATCTCTGTCTCTCAAAAAACAAAAAGTAAAATTTAAAAGTCGTTTTTTTTCTAGTACCTTCTCTACAGGTGTTCCCACCCAGAAAATCTTGATGCCAGAGCACAAGAGACGACCTGAAACCAGATCAAACCATACAGACCCAATATGGTGGACAATGTGGGCCAAATTCACATTATTCCTTCATTATATTACATTAACAAACTCCTCCTTAGGCGCACCATGACAGGAAACTCCTGACTGAATGAAGAGAAAGGGCCATGGCCTAAGTTCCTGGTAATCTCCACCCCTTCCTGAGAATCTGACTGACATCAAGCATCCTGGCCCCCCACTAGCCCAATTTATGTCCCCTCTGCCTCTTCATACCCTTGGAACATGAGCTCCCCTTCTCCATTCTCTAGCCTTTGGATAAATTACCTGCTTGCCATCAAATACTGTTTGGTTATTTGACTATTTGGCCACAGGTATTGAGTAGGGAAAGAGCCTACCAGATTGGTAATGACCAGAAAAAGGAAGCCAAGCTGTGTAACACAAGAAGAGAGAAACCAAGGTGTCTCACATCTGGGGTAAAGAGTCAACAAAAATGGATCAGAGACATGCAAAACCATCCCTAACTACTGAGGTCAAAGCTTCTACTTGGCAATCCCAAAAGTTCTATGGTTGCTTAGTCCTAAAAAATAATGAGGCTCAGGTTGCCTGGGTGGCTCAGTGAAGTGTCCAACTCTTGATTTAAGCCCAGGTCATGATCTCACAGCTGGGTTCTGGGATCAAGCCCCACATCAGGTTCCATGCTGACAACGTGGAGCCTACTTGAGATTCTCTCTCCCTCTTTTTCTCAAAATAAATAAAAATTTTACAAAAACATAATGAGACTATAAAACTTCCGGAAGATTTATTTTCTCTCTGAAATACAATGTATTTCCCCATCATTATATGCTCCTCTTTACCAAATTAGTTCATACAATGCATTAGCTCTCTTTTTTCTCTTTTCCTGTTAATGCCATTCCCATGTGTTATTCCTCAAACACTCATTGTTTTCCTTTTGTTTTTCTGCCTTTTGCCAAACAGTCTCAGGAGATCTATCTATCCCCCTTTTCCTGTCTCTATACCATTGATTGCCTCTCTAGAACTATTTGTAAATCTCCATTATCCAAGTAATTGTCTTAGGGCAAGGAGAGAGTTGGTGCCCACTCACAGGAAGGGAAAGAACAGTCGGTTCTAAGTTGAATTAAATATAACAAGGTCATGGGCACAACCGAACACTGTACATGCTAAATCTTCAAGATTTGCCTATTCATCCTTAGCTGATACACCACACTTCTCTTAAAAATGACTTTCGTTCAGTTTGCTGTCTTATTTTATGACTGTAAATTTAGTGGCACTTTTTCCTCTGTTTTAATTGTTAATGTATAGGAACTATCCATATGATCCAAAATTATACACATGATGATGTATCAGGAAAAGCCGCAACAGATATTTATTAGACAAATAATGTGATTGTGTTTCCCACTCGCTACTTAGGAGGACTCCTTCTCAAAAATGTTTTAATTAGTGGGGCGCCTGGGTGGCTCAGTTGGTTTAGCATCAGACTTTGGCTCAGGTCACGATCTCGTGGTTTGTGCATTGAGCCCGCATCGGGCTCTATGCTGACAACACAGAGCCTGCTTCGGATCCTCTGTCCCCCTCTCTCTCTATGCCTCCCCTGCTTGCTGTCTCTCTCTCTCTCTCTCTTTCTATCTCTCTCAAAACTAAATAAACATTCAAAAATGTTTTAATTAGTTAAAACTATTGGGTACTTTCATTCACCAGTCGTCTTAACAAGGAGTATTTCTAGCCTCTCAAAATTGAAAATACCATAATTAGGGAAGACTTCAATGCTATTGATACAGAGTGTAAGACATCATCAGGGTTGGGGCACCTGGGTGGCTGAGCTGGTTAAGCATTAAACTTTGGCTCAGGTCTCTTTGGCTCACACACTGTGAGATCAAGACCTGCATGAGGCTCTGTGCTGACAGTGTGGAGACTGGGATTCTCTCTCTCTCTCTCTGTCTCTCTGTCTCTCTCTCTCTCCCTGTCTCTCTCTCAAAATAAATAAATACAAATCTTAAAAAAAAAAAAAAAAGAAGAAGATATCATCAGGGTTCCAGTGACTTTCTTCAGCTATTTCCTGTCATTGTCTTCTTTCATAGATACTGGCTTAATCCTCAGGGTGTTTTACCTTGAAGTGGGAAAAATAGTTATTGTGGTTCTAGGCTTCATACCCACACCCTCATCATTCAGAAGGGAGCAGATCATCTTCTGTCCCCCACCCGCCAAACACATATATTGACACATATCCTGACACATCTATTGAACCCAGCTCTAACCCATACCTAGAGAAAGGTTTAAGAGAAGTATGATGGGAATGACTCATCAAACAGAGAATGCTGATGCAGAGACAGAAATTACTAAAAAGAACCAAATAGAAATTCTGGAGTTGAAAAGTGTGATAACCAAAATAACAAATTCACTACAGAGGCTCAGGAGTAGACACGAGTGGTCAGAAATAAAAAATCACTGAACTTGAGGACATCACAAGAAATGACAGGCCGATATCATTTATGAATATATATGCAAAAATCATCAACAAAATATAATCAAATTGAAAATGGCAATATATAAAAATTATTATACACTATGACCAAGAGGGGTTTACCATAAAGATAAGGTCAGTTTAACATTCAAAAACCAATTAGTGTGATTAAGAAGTGCACCTGATGTAATGAGCACGAGTGTTGTATGTGTCAAATCACTGTATTGTACACATGAAACTAATATTATACTGTATATTAACTAACTGGAATTTAAATAAAAACTTAAAAAAGAATCAATCCGTGTAATACATATCAACAGAAAAAAGGGTAAACATTATACAATCTCCTTGATAGATAGAGAAAAACATTTGACAAAATTCAAAGCACTTTCATAATAAACAGTCAACAAATTAGAAATAGAAGGGTATTTTCTCAATGCAACAAAAGACATCAATGACAAATTCACTGGTAATATCATATTTACTGGTGAAAGGCTAAGTGCTTTCTAAGATCAGAAACAAGACAATATCTGTTCTTTCTGCTTCTATTAAATATTGTACTGGAAGTTCTAGCCAGTGCAATTAGGCAAGAAAAAGAAATAAAAGGCATCCAGATGGAAAGGAAGAAGTAAAACTATATTCACAGATGACATGATTATTATATATAGGAAATCTTAAGGAACCCACTAAAGTATCACTAGAACTAACAAACAAGCTCAGGAGATTTCTAGATAATAGATTAACATAAAAAATCACTTGTAGGGGTGCCTGGGTGGCTCAGTGCGTTAAACATCCGACTTCAGCTCAGGTCATGAGTCCTCATGCAGTCTGTGAGTTCAAGACCCACATTGGGCTCTATGCTGACAGCTGAGAGCCTGGAGCCTGACTCAGAATTTGGGTCTCCCTCTCTCTCTGCCTCTACCCCAACCTATACTCTAACTCTCTCTCTCAAAATAAACAAACATTAATTTTTTAAAAATCACTTGTATTTTTATACTAACAATGAAAAATTTGAAAATGAAATTTAAAAACAATTCCATGTGCAATACAATAAAGATATTAGAAAATGTATCAACAAAAATGTGACACTTATACACAAACTAAATAATATTTTTGAAAGAAATTAAAAGACACCTCAATAAATGGAGAGACATTCCATGTTCATGACTGAGAATATTTGATATTATTAAGAGGTCAATAATCCCCAAATTGATCTACAGTTTCTGTCCAATCCTTATCAAAATCCTAGATGATTTTTTGGAGAAATTGACAGACTGATCCTAAAATTCATATGGAGATGCTGGGGTGCCTGGGTGGCTCAGTCGGTTAAGCGTCCAACTTCGGCTCGGGTCATGATCTCGTGGTTCATGGGTTCAAGCCCCACATTGGGCTCTGTGCTGACAACTAGCTCAGAGCCTGGAGCCTGTCTTCAGATTCCGTGTCTCCCTTTCTCTCTGACCCTCCCCTACTCGTGCTGTCTCTGTCTCTCTCTCAAAAAAAAAAAAAAAAGAAAAAAAATTAAAAAATTCATATGGAAATGCAAGTCCAAATAGCCAAATAATCCTGAGAAAAAACAAAACCAAAGGATTCATGCTCATTGAGCAAAAATGTAGCACAAAGCTACAATAATCAAGACAGTGTGCAATGGCATAATGATAGGTACATACATTAGTGGAATGGAACTGAGAATCTAGAAATAAAGCTTTACATTTATGGTGAAGTGATTTTTGACAAAGGTGCCATGACAATTCAATGGGGGTAGCATAGTCTTTTTTAAAATTATTTATTTATTTTTAAGTTTACTTATTTATTTGAGAGAGAGAGTGTGAGCAGGGGAGAGGCAGAGAGAAGGAGAGAGAATCTCAAGCAGGCTCTGTGTCATCAGTGCAGAGACTGATACAGGGCTTCATACCACCACACTGGGATCATGACCTGAGCTGAAATCAAGAGTCAGATCCTTAACCAACTGAGCTACTCAGGTGCCCCCAGGATAGTCTTTTCAACCAGTGGAGATGGTGTGGTGAAATCTGAACCCTCATACGTGGCCGATGGGGATGTCAAATGGTTCCACTGCTTTGGAAAACAGGAAGGCAGCTCCCCAAAATATGAAATGTAAAGTTCCTTCACTAACCAGCAATTCTACTCCTAGGTAGATGCCCAAGAGAAAAGAATATACACATCTACACAAAAACTTGCCTACAAATGTTTAGAGAGGCAGTGTTGATAATAATAGCCAAAGACCGCAAAGAATTCAAATGCCCATCAACCACTAAGTGTGTAAATAAAACATGGTATACTCTTACAATGGAATATTATTCACTGGTAAAAAGAAATGGAATTCTGATGCATGATACAACATGAAGGAGTCCTGAAAACATGTGAAGGAAGGCCCGTCACACAAGACCACATGTATAACTCCATCTTATAGGAAATTTCCGGAATAGGATCAAGCTATCAACAAAAAGTTACAGAGTGGTTATCTTGGGCATTAAGTGGAGAGTCACTCATTTTTTTTTTTTAATTTTTGTGTTTATTTATTTTTGAGAGACAGAGTGTGAGCTGGGGAGGGGCAGAGAGAGAGGGAGACACAGAATCTGAAGCAGGCTCCAGGCTCTGAGCTGTCAGCACAGAGCCCGATGTAGGGCTTGAACCCACAGACCGTGAGATCATGAACTGAGCCGAAGTTGGACGCTTAACTGACTGAGCCACCCAGGCACCCCAGAAAGTCACTCTTAATGTGCACAGTGTTTATGATGTGACAAAAATATTTAAAACTTTGCTTACACTGATGGTCACTTAACTCCATGAAGACACGAAATATCATTGATTTGTATACTTTAAGGGGTGAATTATATGGTATGTAAATTGTATCTCAACAAAGTTGAGATGAGATGATGAGAAAAGGGGTGCCTGGGTGGCTCAGTCAGTTAAGCATCTAACTCTTGATTTCAGCTCAGGTCATGATGCCAGGGTCATGAGATTCAGCCTCACCTTGGGCTCTGTGCTAGGCAAAAAGCCTGCTTAAGATCCTCTCTGTCTCTCTCTCTCTCTCTCTCTCTCTCTCCCCCCCTTCCTTCCTTCCCTCCCTTGCCCCTCCCCCACTTATGCTTTCTCTCTTAAAAAAAGACGTGAAATCCCTAAACAATACTGAATATGAAAGTAAAAGTATCACTGAAATGAAAAAATCCACTTAAAATGAATACTAGTGAACCAACACTTGGTCTAACAGATCAGAGAAGAGCAGGAGTCAGTTTTCCTAGGTGATACACAAGGGACTAGTAACCTATGCGTTTTAAGGCATTTGAGGATTCAAGGCTCTTTTCTTGGGACACTCTACCTGGTTGAGTTATACATCCTGAGAGACTCGCGGTCCCATGAATATCCTATGAAGAATTCCAATAGAAGAAGGAGCTGCAACATTTTAAATTATGGAAATGTCAATTTCTCATACTAACATGTAAGTAACAGAACAGGTATATTTTGTATGAATGCTACAGTTAAAAAAACAAATCACGGTCCTCCAATGATCGTAACCGATGAAGGAAAGAGAATGAAAGCATTCTCTGAAGACGACTGGCAACGGTTACTTGCGGCCATTAATTAATTTCCCGTGGGATGTCTTCCCTCTTTCACCCTCCAGTAGCTCTGACATACACTTAAAATACAGTGAGACAGAAGCCTTTTATAAGAGGCTGTCAGTGACAGTTGTAGAAGTCCACAGCTCTCAGTCTTAGGGCTGGCAGCCAAAGTGCACACCACAAGCAGCCTGCAGCATGGGGTTCGGCTGTTTGAAGCACACATCTTAAAGTTCTCAGCAGTCAAGAAGACATAGCACAAGGCAGGCACCACAGAGGTGGCAGGGGTCTCATTTGATATTGACAAGTGACTGGAGCGCCGGGGATGAGACTCACTTCAGTGTTCACTTCAAAAGACAGAGCAGGAGCTTTCTTATGAAAGCCCAGACAATAGTGTAAAGCTGGCTTGCAGAGGGCTCTCTGTGGAAACTGGGGGCGGGGGAGGGGGGTATTCTATCACAGGAATTAAAATTCCCGACTGCTTCTCAGTCTCCAGGAGATACTAATTTGCTCGTGGAGTTTCTTGTTTGTGTTTTTAGCCAAGATAAAAGCCAGGGTTTTGCTTACATTTATTTGATACTTTGCTAAGAAGAAAAAACTTTTTTCCTGGTCCAGGAGACAGTGGGAAAGAGACTTAGGAAACAGGGCACATTATCATTGAAGATAAATTATGTGAAATGGGCCAAGCCGTTGAAATACGATTAATCAAAAAGATTTTTCGAGGTGATTAATAAGTAGAGTTCCAAGATAAAGGAGTCTTACATTTCCTGTTCTAGATTTTAGTATGTTGCTTATCCCAAGATCAAGGCTTTGGAGGACAATGTGAAAAGGCAGTCTTAAAATTAGGCTTACTTACAGGGGGTAGAATACTTGATGGAGGGCTACTCCATCAGAGGGCAGGGGAGTTATATAAGATGGGGTAAGAAAGGGCTTTTCGCCTCCTTTTTTAAAATATTTTTTAAGTTTATTTATTTATTTTTAGTAATCTCTATACCCAATGTGGGGCTCGAACTCTCAACCCCGAGATTTAGAGTTGCATGCTCTTCCCACTGAGCCACCCAGGCATACCCCCTTCATTTCATTTTTGCCACTTTCTTTAACAAGCACCAGAGAAAATATTGTGTATTTATAGGTCTCAGGACTATGATCCTTAGGAGGCCCTATGATCTCTTCTATTTTTCTTTCTTTTCATCTTCTCCACCTCCCTTTCCCCATTTTTGTTCCAGAGAGGAGTCTCTTGATTTTCTTAGGAAGCAGCCTTCATTCTCCCCTCCCAGTTTAAGGAAAATCTTGGTTTCACAGTCTACAGGAGAGTTCAAGAAAAAAAGGGAAGGATGGAGACTTTCTGATGCCTGGACAGACCCCAATTATCAGCAGACTGAAACATGAAATAGAAAGGAAGAGGAAACCCTAGTTTACAATGAAGATAGTGACACAGAGGACATAGATTATGTCCCCAAGAAGTTCAAAGGACAAAGAACTTGTTTCTTTCTCATTCAACTTTTTAAAAACTAGGACAATTGCCTCAAAGGAATGTTTAGGAAGACTTTCTAAGCCTTCTTCATGTAACTGAGCCCACTAATCCTTAGAAAACACAACTCACTGAATGGAAGAAACAAAACTATAGAAATGCAGAAAAATATAAAGGAGATACGGTTTTATAATCTCAAGGTAAGATTTCCCTAAGTATTGACTAAACCCAACAGCCATAAAGGAAAAGAAAACTGATCTGATCTTATGGCATTAAGAAACATCCAAAAGGACCGAAGCCAAAAAGACAAGTATCATATTTAACACACAGAGGATTAATATCAAGAATACGTATTATTTTTTTAAAGAGGTCTAAGAAACTGGTAAGAGAAAAATGAAACCAAACTGATAGAGAATTAAATAATAAAAGGGTATTAACAAGCAACTCTGAGAAGATGAAATACAAATGTCAAAGAAAGAAAGAAAACCTCCTAAAGAATCAAAGAAATGAAAATTGAAATAATTTTTTCTATCACACTGAACATTAATTATATATAATGCATTGGTAAGGATGCAAGAAACTAGCTTTCTCGTATACCAAAAGCAAGAAGTATTGGTAAAGCCTATTGGAAAACCAGTTTGCTAATATCTCCCCAAAATGTCAAATACACAACTTTACACTTATGTCCACCAACAGGAATCTACTCTAAAAACATTTGCATTGGGGTGCCTGGGTGGCTCAGTTGGTTAAGCATCCAACTCTTGGTTTTGGCGCAGGTCATGGTCTCATGGTTCATGAGAAAGAGCCTCACATAGAGCCCCACCTTGGGCTCTGTGCTGCCAGTGCAGAGCCTGTTTGTGATTCTCTCTCTCCCTCTCCATCTCTGTCTCTGTCGCTGTCCCTCCCCCACTCATGCTTGCTTGCTCTCTCTTTCAAAATAAATGGATAGACTTTAAATAAATAAATACAAATAAATGAATAAAACCATTGCATATATGTACAAAGTTATATTTACAATGGTGTTCCTTGTAGCATGATATATCATAGAGGGAAAATGCCCACCCAAAAGCACCCTCCAATGTTTTTTAAAAGTATGAAAAAGACTTCTATCTAGAAACATGGAGTGATCACCAACACTTAGCCATTAAGCAAAACCAAGTAACAAACCAATTGGTAAGTGTGATCTCACACATACAAAGTCCTATGGTCACATTTATATAAGTTCACAGGAAGGTGATCATTGGGATCGGTGTGGTCAGTGCTGCACAGTGATGTGGCTACAAGCAGGAAGGGCAGCCTTTAGGTGTTGCCTGGGGGGTGAGGCTTCCGCAAGAAACACATTTTTGAAAATACAGTAAAAAGGAACAAACAGAACACTGAGGCACCTGAATGTACTTGAGTCCTTTCCTGATCTCTTACAGCTGTGAACACCACTTCTGTACTTCCCAGCATTGTTAACTAGTGACTCCCCATTCCCACTCGACACACGCCTCCTGAAATGCTATGTCATCTCTATGGCCACAGCAGCTGTTACATGGGAGGTGACCCATCAGGGTCTGTTGAATTAATGTTGAATTAAATTCAGAAGTTAAAAGTTGCTGCTTTAGGAAAAAAGAAAACACCTAGAGGCTACATAAACATCCAAGATTCACACTGCTGTTGTTTTTACTTGTCAATATATTGCGTGAATTACTAGGGAGGGATATCAGAGGAATTAGGCAGCTTCTCAACATACCTTATACAGGAAGCAGGTAGGTACAGTTACTATACGTACCACAGTGATTCACTGATATCTCCAAGAGGGAGTCCCCACCTCTCCCTGCTCCCTACACATACCGCATATCTTTGCCCCCAAGTAGCCAAGATAGCGTAGTCTTTGTCCCACGTCCATCCATTGCAGAGAGATGAGCATTCTCCCTCCCACTCTGATTTCCTTGATCTGTTCCTCTTCCCTTTCACCACATGTCTTAATCAACTCAGGCTTCTATAACCAGTGCCACAGACTGATTGGCTTCCACAACAAAGAGAGCATTTCTCTCTCACACTTCTGGAGACAAGGAAGTCCGAAATCAAGGTGCTGGCTATTATGGTTCCTGATGAGGGATCGCTACCTGGTTTGCAGACACTTTCTTGTGATATACTCACATGGCAGAGAGAGAAATCCTCTCATTGTTTTCTAATGAGTGCATGAAAAATGGTCATGAGGGCTCCACTCTCATTTTCTCTTTTTACTCCAAATACCATCACATTGGAGATTAGATCTTCAACATATGAATTTTGAGAGGATGCAAACATTTAGCCCACAGCACCAACCAACCCCAGTGAAAAGACCATGAAGCCCTATCTCTTCTATGGAAATCTCAAGGGTCTCAGATGTACCTGACATTTCCTCCAAATTCCATCAGTCTTATGGATTTGGGTCGCAGTTGAAAGATGTATTCACGCCTCAAGCTTCCTTTTTATTCATTTTTCCTTTTTATTCATTTCTCCTTCTGCACATTTATGCTTTAATAGTTTTAGAACTGGGGCAGTATTAATTATTATATCTCAATAACCAAATACACAGAACTCAGTTATATAGCACCCTCTTAGCCAAGCAATCCATCTATCCAGAATTAAGCTACAGACTAAGAACATACTAGACCCCCCAATGGCCAAGAATCAATGTCAAAAAGCCTGGGCTGGTTATTCATGAGCAACCCTTCATACTTCCAGGAATCCTGATTGCCTGATTTCCTGACCACCCCCCCAACACATCAAAATCTTAAAATAAGAATAACAAAAAAATTAGTGAGTCTGTTCAATTGAAAATAGCAAGGAGAAACGACAACTGACTGCTTGAAAAACCATCTAATGGTGGATTTATAAACAAAGCAACATACATTGAGACTTGTGCAACATGAGAACTAAAAACATACAGTATGTGGTAAGCAGTCTTTCATACTTGAATAAGTGTCACCTGTGAATTCAAAATGATGTCAACATGTGTTTGGATGGTGTATTAATTGGGGTTCTCCAGAGAAATAAAATAAACAAGACTCTATTATACATGTGCACATGTGCACGCAAACACACACATACACTTTATTGTAAGGAATTGGTTCACATGTTAATAGAGGCTGAGAAGTCCCAAGGTCATTAATCATCACGCTGGAGACCCAGGATGGCTGATGGTGTAACTTCTAGACCGAGGGGACTTGAGACCCAAGATGAGTCACTATTTCAGTTTGCATCCAGAGGCAGGAAATGACTGATGGACCAGTGCAAAGAAGACTGGCAGGAGAAGTTCCCTCTCACTCAGCCATTTTGTTCTATTCAGGTCTTCACCTGATTGGATGAGGCCCACCTACATTATGGAGGGCAGTCTGCTTTATTCAGACTACCAATTCAAATGTTAATTTCATCCACAGACACTCTCACAAAATAGTGTTTGACTAACAATCTGGACAACTGACACACAAAATCGACCATCACAGATGATAACCCTGAGTAATCAAGAAACCTTTAAATTATGTACGTTATAGTTTGGGTAATGAAACAAGAAAGCATGTAACTCATTTTAGAAGAATTATCTACAAAATTACTAAAGTAAAAATCTTACTGCTGTAACCTTTATGTTAGAATTTCAATTTTCCACAAATCTAGCTTTCCAAGAACTCACTGTAGTTGAGAGTTTGTTAAGGCTTTACTGTTGAGAACCTAGGTTTAGGTCTCATAGGTTGGTGTGATTGCTAGCTCAGAAGATATCTTTCTGGAAGGAATCTTTCATTTTGTACATGAATATGATGCTTGCCACACCCACCTCCTTATATATACTGCATGACTTGCATGAGATTTGACACTTCTATAATTTCTTTAAAAACTTTTTTGTTTATTTATTTATTTTTGAGAGAAGAGAGAGCAGGGGAGGGGACAGAGGGAGAAGGAGGCAGGGGATCTGAAGCAGGCTCTGTGCTTTCAGCATGGAGCCCTATGCGGGGCTTGAACTCCCGAACCGTGAGATCATGACCTGTGCTGAAGTCGGACGCTTAACCAACTGAGCCACCCAGGTGCCCTGACACTTCCATAATTCTTGATATTCTGTACACCTCTATCAATTTGTGGATGCCTTTAAAATGTAAGCTCTAAAGGAATCTATCTATTTAACTTGCGTTTTATGACCATCCTCACAGCACCTTGCCTAAGGAGACATTTCAATATGCTGTTTCATGACATGATTAAAAAGACTGGAAAAATACAAATCTGAGGATATATACTTCCTAACAGTATGAACTTTTCAGTTTTTGTTTATGCCTTATTTTAACAAATAGCAGATTTGTGTCATTATCAAATAAAATTGAAAATACTAAAAGTTCTTAAAACTTCTACAATTTGGCAGTATAACCAAACATAACAGCAGAAAAGTCTATAAACCTTTGTCATTAGTTTTTTATGAGTAAAATCTCTGGCTAATGCTATATTTTTTACGGGCATTTTATCATACTCAGGCTATTGATCATTTTAATGGGAGACACTTGCTTGGGAAATAAACATCAACCAAGGGAAATGTGTGCACATGTGTGTATGATGTAGATGATATACATTATCTAGATATTATATAGTTTATTCTTCAGATCCCAATCATCTGGCGTATAATCAATTGGCTACAAATAATGAAAATATTTGTACTATACATTATAATTTAGTTTGCAAGTGCGAAGTTAGAAAAACCTAAATAGAACACAATTAAGCAATGACAATCTGCTCAATCTTTAGGCAAGCGATCATTTGAATTCCTCTTAGGTGAGTAGAGACAGAATTAAGAAAATCTCTTTCAGGGGAAAAATGTTAACTTCTGCTTTATTTCATAATGCTCACATTCACTGTGAAATGGAAAGCATTTGGATGTGGAGGTAGAAAGTCCTGAATTCAAAACCTGACTGGCCCATGTATCCAGAGGCACACCTTCCATCTTCTCTAAGCAAAGTGTTTTCCACTGTATGTGTCAGGATTAGTGAAAAATTAACTTTCACACTGTCCTCCCTCCTCCCTCAACCTTTTCAAGAGGAATGTAGGGCTTTGGATCCCAAACTGGAACTTTCCTTACACAGCAGGGGGAGGCTAATAAACTGGGCTTTTTGGTTTGAAGTCTGGGTAGAGGCTGTAACATCAGATACTCACCGGATCCCAGCCTGAAACAAATGAGCAGATCCCTTTGGGTGGGACAATAGGGTTGTCACTGGCCAGACAATAGGTAGTTGTGGTCACTGGGAAGCTTCCACCCCACATGAAGGAAGCTGACCCAATTCACTTCAAGCTAGCTATTGCCATCAAGTTCTATAGGACCAATACTCCCAGATTTCCTGTCTTTTTTTGTTTTTGTTTTCTTTTTATTTGAGAGAGAAGGCATGCATGAGACATGGAAAGGGACAGAGGGAGAGACAGAAAGAACCTCAAGCAGGTTCCATGCCCAGAACCAAGCACAGAGCCTAGTGCAGGGCTCCATCCCACAACTGTGGGATCATGATTGGAGCCAAAGTCCAGAGTTAGACACTCAACTGACTGAGCCACCCAGGCATCCCTGCTTTTTTAAGATAAATATGAATCCAACTTTTCATGTTAACCCTCCCAATTTTTAATATTTGCAGCTTCAAAAAAATTTTTAAATACAAAGTCACGGGAAAGGTATGTGTACTGCTCAGAGTTCATCTGACACCACCAATCTGCAGCTCGGAGCCAGGACCATGAGGAGCTGAAACTGCATGATCTGAGGAGGGGCCAACCAGAAATGACACCTGGGAAGGGAGCCCGAGTCACAGGTTTTCTGAGAGGGCAAGACCTCAGCTAGACCTCTCGGGGTAGCAAGACTTCAGCAAGAGTTAACTGACTCAGTGACGATGAGAAACCCAGACCAGATCTCCTCGCTTAGGGAAACTTTGTGATGATTCTCCTTCCAAGTTTGGCAGAAAAAAAGAACCACAATTGGAGTTGTCTGCCTTTGAATATGCCAAGCAACAGCAGGGGCTCCCACCAACAACTGACCCCCAAGTTCTCGAGTTCCTGAATGACCCAAGGCCAGCATGATCCTTTATGTGTCTTGGGATTCACGTTTGCTTTTTTCTGGGCTTTCTCTCTCATTTTTCTGGAATAACTTCTTCAGTGACTACTATGGAAGGGTACACTGGAAATCAACAGGTGCCTCTCATCACACTAGCCACCTCCCCCCTTACCTTCATACCCAGAGAGGCTGCTGTCTCAGGCTGCTGGAGTCCTCAACAGGGGCTGTGGACAGGGAATTTCCAGGAAATCCAAAACCCAGAACAAATACTGGGTGTTTCCAAAGCTCTAACTGTAGCTCTATTCTTCATTTTCCTCACGGGTTATATCCAATCCTATGGACCGGTATGGGCACCTAACCTCCTTCATATGGTAATGCAGAGAAATCACAAAAAGCTATCGCTGAAGGAAGACATGGATTTAAAATCCTGCTCCATCTATTTTCTCGGCAGATTACTTAATCCTTCCCAGATTTAAATATTTTAATCTGTAAAGTGAGAGCAGTACCTGTCTTTCTGGAATGTCATTAGAATGGCCCATATTTGGTACTTACAGTGCCAAAGGACCTTGAGAACACAAATTAGACAAGACCTGAAATACTCAAACTCTTTTACATGTACAACAAGAACACTGTGTTTCCTTCTCCCTAGATATATATTCATATTTAGAAGGGATCAGTGGCAGCTTGAAATCACTCTAACATCACCTCCCTGTGCTTATTACTAATTCATGGAAGTCTTTTTCACTCCAACCAGTTTTTGCTGTTACAGTTTCATGTGGAAATAGCACTTGGATAATTTGTGTTCACCTATCAAATTGTGCATGAAAAATAAAAAGGAAAGAAAAAAATTAAAATACAGATGTGAAACAACAATGTTGGCTTAATGGACCTTTAAAAAAAACCCACTCATAAAAAGTGCCGCAAAAGATATTCAAAGTGCATATCTGGTTGATTTTGCTCAAGGAAATGACTTGAAAGCCTTTGAGACAGAGGAAAACATAACCAGTCTCTTTAGCTGATACAAATTCAATGCATCTAATCTTTTATTTCCCAGTGACTGGCTCTATCCAAGGTACAATTCAGACTTGAAGATGTCGTTAATTTTTCCGTCTAATGACTCAAGGCAAGCCAAATGTCAAATGAAACTTTTAATAGGTAAGCTTATTTGTCCCAGAAAGAAATCTAGCTGGACTCAAGTTATGAATTCATGCTGGGCTCTGCATGTTAAAATTCAACATAAGCCAAGAGCAGTATTTTCTTTTTCTGGGATGAAAGCACTATTGACTATGGTTATTCACCAAGAGCAACTCAGCTGGCCTTGTTATGGCAGTAAGGTGAGCTCTGGCTATTGTCCCAAACTTTGTATATTCCTACAAAGGAGCCACTAGCTATATAGCCGAAGAGCATGTAAGAAAGGTTTCCTGATCATTTCCAGGAAAGATTAACTCTGTGTCATCTTGGTCCTTAAACAGACTGTGTTCAGTTTTTCATATATTAACATGTTTTTGAATAAATAGCTCTAAGTTCCGTTATTACTACATGCAAATGATCTCTTCTCTAAATCACATATCTATGGTGATATCACAACTAGCATGTGTTCTAAGCATCTCAAACCCAGCAGCTTCTAAGGCTCTGTTACTCATCTCACATTCCTCATAGACTTTACCACCTCTTAATTTCTAATCTGTTTATGGCACCCAGTTGCCCCTGGTGTAAATCTCTTTCCTTCAACTCTCTCCCTCCTGCCCAAATTTCAGCAAGCCCTGGAAATACTGTCTCCAAAATGTATCTCTGATCGTCTAGAACATCTCCTTCATTAGCCTTCTCACTTCCACTCTTGCTCAGATCTATTCATTATACAGAAGGCAAGGGGTTTTTACTTCATTCCAAAAAATCAGTTCATATCATTTTTTAAAACTGTTTCAAGGGTGCCTGGGTGGCTCAGTTAACTGTCTGACTTTGGCTCAGGTCATGATCTCACAGTTCATGAAGTCAAGCCTGCTTCAGATTCTGTGTCTCCCTCTCTCTCTCTGCCCCTCCCCCACTTGTGCTCTGTCTCTCAAAACTGAATGTTAAAAAATTTTTTAAACATTTTATTTATTTTTGAGAGAGAGAGTAAGGGAACAGTATATAGAGAGAAGGAGACAGTGGATCCAAAGCGGGCTCAGCACTGATAGCAGAGACCCCAATGTGGGGCTCGAACTCATGAACCACAAGATAGTGACCTGAACCGAAGTCAGACACTTAACCAACTAGGCCACCCAGGTGCCGCCAGTTCATATCATTTTTAAAGAAATCAAAGACCTTTCTGAAGTAGCAGTCTGCACTTCTTTCTCACATGCTTTGCACTTCTGTCCCTTATTTGGTTTCTCCACAACTAACAAAGTATTTTATTCCCATGTTTATTTTTTTCAAGATGTTCCCTCCAGTAGGATGTAATGAGTGTTGGTATAATGTCTTGTTCAATGATTCATCTATGGTACCTATGATAGTGGATACACATAAATTTGGGGATGAATGAATTAATATCTAGAGCTGGTGACAAGATGACTAATATTATTTGAGTACTCTTTATGCTATAGGAATTGGGGTTGGCATTTCAGATCCATTATTCAATTCCTTTATAGAGTAAGAATTCATAACACGGCTCTTAAAAGAACCTAGATATCATTTCACTTTTCTGCTTTCCTGAACAGATCATACATACATATACATTCATACATTTATAATGATTTCCTATGCTCTTCTTGCACATAACTACAGTCAGAAACTCTAACAGTTCCCAAGATATTCTTCTCTGTTTAATGGCTATTTCTTATATGTGAATGCTTTAAGCACATTTGCTTTCACTAAGGATTTGCAAAATTTGGTGAATGGATCATTCTTATCTTATACTTAAAGGCAATTATCATCACCCTTCAGCCTTAAATAATATCAGTTACTTTAGAATGTCTTTTATAGCCCAACTCTTAATCATCTTCATCATTTAAGTTTTTTTTATTTTTATTTTTTAAAATTCAAGTATAATTAACATAGTGGTATATTAGTTTCAGGTGTATAATATAACAACTCAACACTGCCATACATCACACAGTGCTCATCACAACAAATGCATTCCTTAATCTCCATCACCCGTTTAACTCATTCCCCACGCCCTCCTCTCTGGTAACCATCTGTTTGTTCCCTAGAGATAAGAATCTGTTTTTTTTTCAATTTATCTCTTTTTCTTTGCTCATTTGTTCTGTTTCTCAAATTCCACCTATGGATGAAATCATATGGTATTTGTCTTTCTCTGATTGACTTATTTCACTTAGCATCATACTCTCTAGATCCATTCATGTTGTTGCAAATGGCAACAATGTACACACACACACACACACACACACACACACACACACACACCACGCTTGCTTTATCCATTTATACACCGATGGGCACTTAGGTTGTTTTCCTATCTTGGCTATTGTAAATAATGCTATAATGAACATCAGGGTGCAGATATCCTTTCAAATTAGTGTTTTGTTTCCTTTGGATAAATACCCTAAAATGGAATTGCTGGATCGTAGAGTGGTCTTATTTTTAATTTTTGAATCTCCGTATGTTTTCCATAGCGGCTGTCCCAATTTACATTCCCACCAACAATGCTGGAGAGTTTCCTATCCTCCACATCCTCACCAGCATTTATGACTTGTCTTTTTGATACTAGCCATTCTGCCGGGTGTGAGGTGATATCTCATTACAGTTTTAATTTGCATTTCCCTGATGACGAGCAATGTTGAGCAACTTTCATGTGTCTCTTGCCCATCTGGATGTCTTCTCTAGAAAAAATATTCTAATCTGCCCATTTTTAAATTGGATTCTTTGACTCTTTTGCTATTGTGTTGTATGAGTTCTTTATCTAGTTGGGATATTGGCCCCTTATCAGATACGTGATTTGCAATTATTTTCTCTCATTCAGGAGGTTGCCTTTTCAATTTGTTGGTCATTTCCCCGGCTTTGCAGAAGTTTTTTTAGTTCAATGTAGTCCTACATATTTATTTTTGCTTTTTTTACTTTCACTTGTGGTATCAGATCCAAAAATTCATAACCAAGAACTATGTCAAGGAGGCCTAGGTTTTCAGTTTGCTCTTCTAGAAGTTTTTATGGTTTCAGGGTTTTTTAAAAAAAATTTTAATGTTTATTCATTTTTGAGAGACAGAGAGAGCACAAGTGGGGAAGGAGCAGAGATAGAGGGAGACACAAAATTGGAAGCAGGTTCCAGGTTCTGAGCTGTCAGCACAGAGGCCAACGTGGGGCCTGAACCCACAAACCGCAAAATCATGACCTGAGCTGAAGTCAGATGCTTAACTGACTGAGCCACCCAGGCGCCCCTATTTCAGGTTTTATATTCAAGTGTTTAATATGTTTTGAGTTAATTTTTGAGTATGGTGTAAGACAACGATCCAGTTTCATTGTGTTACATGTGGCTGCCCAATTTTCCCAACACCACTTATTAAAGACCCTGTCCTATCCTCATTGTATATTCTTGGCTCCTTTGTTGTAAACAAATTGACCATATCTGGGCAGATTTATTCCTGGGCTCTATTCTGTTTCACTGATCTATGTGCCTGTTTTTATGATAATACCAGGCTGTCATAGTCACAATGGCTTGTAATATAGTTTGAAGTCAGGGAGCATGATGCCCTCAATTTTGTTCTTCTCTCTCAAGATTGCTTTAGCCATTTTTTGTGGTTCCATGCAAATTTCAGGACTGTTTGTTCTATTTCTGTGAAAAATACCATTGGAATTTTGATGGGGATTGCATTGAATCTGTATATGGCTTTAGGTATCATGGTCATTTTAAAGATATTCATTCTTCCAATTCATTAGCATGGGATATATTTCTATTTACTTGTATCTTCTTCCACCTCATTCATCAATGTATTGTGGTTTTCAACATATACTTCTTTCATCTCCTCGCTTAAATTTATTCCTAGGTATTTTATTCTTTTTGATGCAAATGTAAATGGAAAGAATTTTAAATTCTCTGATAGCTGGGTATTTTTGTAGAGAAATCCCACAGATTTCTATATATTGATTTTGTAACCTGCAAATTTACTGAACTTACTAATTCTAATGGTTTTTTGATGGGATCTTTAGAGTTTTCTATATATGTCATCTGCGAATCGTGACGATTTTCCTTCTTCCTCACCAATTTGGATGCCTTTGATTTCTTTTTCTTGCTTAACTGCTTTGGCTCAGACTTCCAGTACTATGTTGAATATAAGTGATGCAAAAGGACATCCTAGTCTTGTTCCTGGTCTTAGAGGAAAAGCTTCCAGCTTTACTAGTTTATCATTTCCCTTCTTGAATGAATTAAGAAGGCTCATCTGCTGGAGGTTCCCCACACAACTCTGACCCACTGTGTGGAATGTACTCCACACCCTTGATAGGCTATTATACATTTTCCCCTGTATTTTCACATTTGTCAGTCTCATTTGCACCAACTGTGCAGACAGAGTCCATCTTCAGGATTGTTAATACTGTTTTTGAAAATCTTTCACAGTGGCTAGCGTGGTGTCGAGCCGTTGAGTCAGTCCCTATTTTATACATTTTGATTAATAAATCTTTTTTATAATTTATTTATTTGAGAGAAAAAGAGCAAGAGCGTGAGCCAGGGAGGGACAGGAGAGAGAGAGAGAGCACAGAGCCTGATGCGGGACTTGACACCACGAACTTTGAGATGATGACCCAAGCTGAAATCAAAAGCTGGATGCTTAACCAACTGTGCCACCCAGATGCCTCTGCCTTTATTACAGTTTTAAGATTTATCCATGTAATTGCATGGAAATATAGTTTATTAGTATTCACTGTTAAATATTTATATACAGTTGCTTATTGATATAGCTTTATGGTTTTTTCATATGGAACCTTTCTTCTTCGTTAGTGCTACTTTCCTCTTTGTTTTTGTGTCAAGATACTGTAATCAGATACTTATATTTTGTTGTTTCTCCTACAGAAATTAAGAAGCCTATGTTCTAAGTCTAGGTTCCCAAGTTTGAGGTGTTTACAGAGCCAAAACCAGAGGCTGCAAAACACCCAGGGGATTATTCCTCCTACAGGCTCTTTGGAGAGTACAAGAAAATTGAAGGCAGCTTGTACTAGAGGGAATTCAAAGGAAAAACTGTTCCCACGTTTGGAGAAGAGATTCTGTTTGCCTGAGCCTTGGGAAGCAGTGGTGCTGGGTGGGGTCTGATGGATGCATTCTACAAATAGAGACAAGTTTCTCACTTGCATGTTTGCAACTGAGATTAGCTGATGTGACATAGTGCTTATGGCACCCCAATGTGAAGGACATTCACATCCACATGGGTTTTGGAAGGGTAGGCATGAGACTGGGATACAAAAGCTTAACTAGCTCCATCATAGCTGAGGCTTTCTACATTTGGCAAATAGCCAACAAGCCCATAAAATTAGAATGGCACAAGAGGGGCACCTGCTGTCTCAGTTGGTAGGGCAAATGACTTTTGATCTCAGGGTTGTGAGTTCAAGCCCCCTGTTGGGTGTAGAGATTACTTAAAAATAAAATCTTAAGGGAGCCTGGGTGGCTCAGTCAGTTAAGCCTCCGACGCTTGATTTCGGCTCAGGTCATGATATCACAGTTTGTGGGTTTTAGCCCCACATCGGCCTTTGCTCTGATGGCACAGAGCCCTCTTGGGATTCTGCCTGGCCTTGTCTCTCTCTCTCAAAATAAATAGATAAAAACTTAATTAAAAAATTTAAAAAGATAAAATAAAATAGAATCATAAAAAATAAATAAAATAAAATGGCACAAGAAATGCTCTAGACTCCATGATTCAGGATAGCGTATAAAAGAAGGACTCACCTTTGTATGTGCCCACATTTCCCAGTACCTGGTGGGTGCTAAAGGACTGTAACAATAAATATATCTAATGCATGGCTGTATGGCTCCAGAATTCCTAGGCACAGTAAATCCAAGAAACTATAGTACATCTGTAAAATGGAGGTATTTCAAAGGCAGCCAAGAATCTCCCCAAAAGGTTTTCTGTTACTGAAACGTCCCAACAAAAATAACAAATGTCATCTACAGAAATATGGAACTACATCGGTTGATGTCTCTGTTTATCAAGTCACCTGCCTGGAAAACATAGGAAGCCAGCACCTGTGACACTCAGCCCCCACGTCACCTAGCGCAAATCCACTAGACTTTGCTTGAACAGAATGGACTGCCCAAAAGAGCAAAGAACCTCTGTGTTGTCAGCTTCAAGAAGAGACATTATTCTGAGAAAGGAGGACTGGTTGACATCCTGCAATATAAATAATGAAAGGAAGCAGGCAGGAATAAAATGCAGAACATAGGGCGTACACAGGCACAAGGATAAAGAAATTTCCCTGGTGTTCCACGCGTCCATGTTTTCCACCCCTTTTAGCTTTGTCACTTGTTCCATCCCTCTTCCAACTTGCGTTTGGCAGCTGGTTTGCCAAGTGTCCCCGCCTTGCTTTATCCTCACCTACCATCCCTCTTCCTTCTCCTCACTCTATTTAAAATAGATGGCTGTTTCCCTTCTTCCTTAGGGTTTCTCTCCATATCCTCATGCATCGAAAGAAGCATTTATTCTTTCCAACAGCGCGTGATCACTATGTGTTGCCAAATAAACGTGAGTTTTTAGGGATAAGAATACCCACTAAGGTTAACAAGGTGAGTATTACTGTTAGGTGAGGTCAGGGGGAATATACATGTGGGCAAGGAGAAATGGGTTCCGCCCCCCCAGGGGCATTAAGTGACTCTGACATTAAGAGTGCTCCACTCCCATGGGGCACCTAGGTGGCTCAGTCGGTTGAGCATCTCACTTCAGCTCAGGTCATAATCTCATGATTCATGAGTTCGAGCCCCATGTCAGGCTCTGTGCTGGGAGCTCAGAGCCTGGAACCTGCTTCAGATTCTGCGTCTCCTTCTCTCTTTGCCTCTGCCCAGCGTGCTCGCTCTCGCTCTCTCTCTCTCTCTGCAAACTAAATAAAAACATTTTTTAAAATTAAAAAAAAAAAGTGCTCCCCTCCCAATCTACATTTACACACCCGTGAAAGCAAGTCAAAAGTAGTAGTATCTGGATGAGCTGAGGGAAATACAGAAAACAATGGTTCTTGGGATTCTGGGACTGTTTAGTTCAATCTGTGAAAGCAGTTGAGAAACTAGGTGGTTCCCCTCTGTGGTTTTCAGCTAATGCCTCTACCCCTAAAGCCAACAGCAGGTGTGTAGGCTGTTACTTCAGCAAGTGTGGTGATAAATGACTCGTGCTCACGGCTTGCTGGGTACAGACGTTCTGTTACTGTGGGGCAGCTGGGGCAGGAGCCCAGGTCACCTCGGATCTTATTCTTCTCAGATCTGGTTGAGTGACAAGACAAAGCAAAGGGCACACTCTTTATCATGACAATTAAGCCATTTCAGGATCTTCCTCCAGCTTTGTCAAATCACTGTTCAACTCATTTCTCTACCATCTATCCTTGCCAAGGACTATTTTTTCTGGAATCTTCTATGGTATTTCCTTTTACTTGGCTCTTGGGTCCTTGCAAGGGCTGGGGAGAATGGAGGAGATTTTTTTTCTCCTCTGTCAAGTAAAACTTTTTTTTTAATGTTTATTTATTTTGAGGGAGAGAAAGAGAGATGGGATGTGAGTGGGGGAGGGGCAGAGAGAGAGGGAGACACAGAATCTGAAGCAGGCTCCAGGCTCTGAGCTGTCAGCACAGAGCCCGATGTGGGGCTGGAACTCACTAGCTGTGAGATCAGGAATGGAGCTGAAGCCGGACCTCAACTGACTGAGCCACCCAGGCACCCTTCTCCTCTGTCAATTAAGCTCCTATCTATCTATCTATCTATCTATCTATCTTGCTGCTGAGGAAACTGGGACACCTAGTTAAGATAGTACATCATCCTTTTTCTGCACTAAGTATAATCAGTCTCTCTGTCACATGTTCGGTCTCTTCTACTCAACCCTGATCCAGACTGTGAACTAACTTCTTGAGGATACAGAATAGCTTATACTTTTTTTCTTACACTTTATTTTCATTTTAGAGAGAGAAAACATGTGCACAAGTTGGGGAGAGGGGCAGAAGGAGGGGGGAGGGAAGGGGAGGGGAAGGGAGAAGGGGAGAGAGAGAGAGAGAGAGAGAGAGAGAGAGAGAGA
>NW_027533170.1:6426655-6467365 GCF_008692635.1 Crocuta crocuta
GGAGAGAGAGAGAGAGAGAGAGAGAGAGAGAGAGAGAGAATCTTAAGCAGGCTTCACACTCAGCACAGAGCCAAATGTGGGGCTTGATCCCATGACCGTGGGATCATGACCTGAGCTTAAATCAATAGTCAGAGGCTTAACGGACCGAGCCACCCAGGTGCCCCAGAATAGCTTATACTTTTAATCAGCATGGCCCCTGCAATTTGAAACCCTAGAATTATGAGAATAAGCAAATGAAATGAAATAGATGAAATCTTTGCCCCCTATAAACTCCCAAAGAGCTCATCTATACCTATCCCTGGTGGAGCTTTTTACATTTTCAGCTTTTGACTTGTAGATATTTTTGCATATGTTAAAACTCCCAACTATATTCTCAGCAACCTGTGAATGAATCTGAATTTGGTTGTCTTACAGCCCCAACCGGTAGAACAAGATCTTGAATCCAACAGGGTTTCAACAGTGAATGGGCCAAACCCACCAATACGTGTTCTCTGAGTAAAAGATCATTCTACGTTTGTAGAAAATTTTGAATACCTTTCAAGGAATGCAGTCCTGTTACAGACACATTTATCATTTAAAATACGTAAGCCAACTGTAGTCTGATAGATGTTTATAAAGAACATACTTCACTGTTGAAGAAGAGAATTAATCATTGTTTTTATGTAATCAGTGCCTCTAAAGTCCTTGAGGATACTCAAGAGCAGTTGATTTTCTTAAGTAGATTAATTATTTATGCTATAAATTTGCATAGTCAATTCTGTATAGAGCATAAAGATACATTTTATCACAGCTCCTTAAAATGCCACAAATTCTACATTAGTGGGATTCAAATTAATGAGCCTTCTTTGTTTCCTGATGTTTTGTTAATATTAATAAAATACCAAAGAATCTTAATGGCCTTCAAGTGGCAGATTCACTGCTAGTGAGCCTTATCCCGTGTCACACTACCTTGCTCAGACTGAGAAGGAAGAACAGAATTTTGTAGACTCGTTCACCTTCCGTCACCCAGCACTCCCCATCCTGTGCCCCCCACCCCATCTTCCATTTCTAGCCCATTCACTACTCTCTCTTTCTGTGTCTCCGAACCATGAACTATTCTAGACTTTTCCCCTCCCCAATGCTCCTGTGTTCGTTTTTCATTTCCATTGTCTTCCTCCCAAGCCTACCCTTGCTTTGTCTCCACACCTCAGAATGCCCAATATTTATCATCAGTTCTACACCCAGAAACAGGTTTGGTCCCTTCAGTCAGTCTAAGCAGAGCCATCTGGCCACCTGTTGACATTGCAGCTCTTCAAGCAGTAATGGAAAGAGAGCCAACAGTCCACTAGAGAAGCAGAATACTCAATGGAAAGTTAATTCACAAAGATAAGGTGGGTCAGCTTTGTAAATGCAGACGTGGGTATCATGTTGTTCTTTCATGCTCCACCGTCACTTAATAAACCCTGGGCACCTGCTGATTTTTTTCTGCCTTCCACTGAGATATAAAATTCGGTAAGTCAAGATCATCCCATCCAGCAGGGAAGTCCAGTGTGGGAGAATGATCCCACTCACAGGTAACAAACAGCACAAATAGCAAGTCCTCCAGTGTGGGCACTCGCCCACAGGAGCCACCGGAAAAAGCAACCACAATCATCAAAGAACACTTCACGGAGAATGAGTTTTGAACTGCACCTCTATGAATGAGTGAGCATTTGTCAAACAGACAGATTGGGGACAGTCTGCTCCAAGAAAAGGGTACCGACTCTGTAGAGGCTGGGCATTGTTAAGAATCCTATTCTGTTGAGAAAGGTACCCATGAGATTGCTATTTAGAGGACAGGTGCTGCGAGGTGGGAGGAAATGAGAAAAAAAAGAGAGCTTTGCACAGGATAACTGGGGCCACTCTGAGAACTCTGTCATATTGTATGTAATTTGGAGTCTTTGAAGAATGAAAGTCATGCAATCCAACTTTCTGAAATGTAATAAATACCTAAGCTGGGCCTGGGTATTGCAGGGAGTTTACAACTAGTCTGAGGGTACACATGGAAAGTATGTGGAGTGTTTCCATTATAAGCGTGTGTGCATGTGTGTGTGTTTACGATGGGGAGTGGGGTGTAGGGTTAGTAAAGAGCACCTTGGGACAGAGCTCATACCATGAAGTGCCTTCTCTGGGCACAGTAAGCCTAACACATGGCCGCTCCTTGGGTGAGAAAATGGAAGAATCTGAAACTCAGCCTCAGCACCGTAGCTCATACTAGAACTCATTTCTATTGCAGGCATCTAGATAAAGGTCAAGTTCCAAATAGGAGAATGAGCTGTACATAGTAACTGAACAGGCTGTTCTGACATACTCGGTAACACACTGGGCTCCATGTAAGAGAACAAAGTCTATGGGGGACAGAGCCAGTCTTCCCTTCTCTGTTACAAACCACTGCAGAGGGTGGTGCTCACAGGGGGGTTCAGGGACGCTGTGTGCAGAGAGACTGTGCTTAGCAGAGCAGGAGGGAAAAGGAGGACAGAGCAACATCAGGGCACCACCATGCCCATCAGAGAAGTGGCAGCAGGCAGGTGCTGAGGGAACAGACTTTCCAGAGATTTAAAAGTCTTCAGTGAGCTAGACTTGGCAGGGGGTTGGGCACTCTGCATTAGGAGATGGCTATGGTGTGCCAAAGACATTCAGGAATGGATACTACTAGAATCCAAGGAGAGGAGGATCCTAAGAGAAATGTAGGCTACAGAAAGAACAGTTATCTGGTAATACAGGAAAGGAAACAGAGGCACAAATATTGGTTTTGGGGCTACGAGAAGGTTCTAAGTAAGGAATGATGAGGACAGGCATGAATTTGGGGTAGGGCTAAGGGAATATAATTAAGGATGGTATGAGGCAGAAAGGTACCTTTTCTGCCACCTAAAGAAACTAATGATGAATATCTTGTGGTATTTGCCACCCACAAGGTGGCAGTGTGAGAAACAATGATCAGAAGTGTCTAAAAGTGAGCTCTGATGCCCATGTGACCTTGCTTACAATGACTTAGCTAAGATGGGCTGAGGGTAGACAGGTCCTCCCTATAGGAAGGGATGCTCCAAAGTTCAATTTCTTAGAGGAATGTGACTTCTTTACTGAAAAGGAGGAATAGAGCTTCTTTTGGACCCCCTTGTGAGCAGGCACCAGGCAGAGGGCTGCCTAAGCCACACCTATAAACTTCTGTCATTCACAAAGACCACTTGGCATTGACCTGTTGATTCCCCACTGACAAAGTCACACTCACATACACTGAAATGAGAGGATAAGCATGGGGAAGGCCAGGAACATGAACTATCTCAGCAAAGCATCCTGGGAAGGTGGGAAGATGGCAGCGAACTGGCAGAGGTTGGGGGTGGGGGACAGACGAAGGTTCTTTTTCTCTTGCTACTTCGTGGCTTCATCAGGTTCTCCTGTCCTCAGTAAAGTCTATTCCTTAACCCATGGTATTATAGCTTCTGGAGAATTAGTGTCAGACTCTGGAATATGCCAAGTGATAACAGGTCCATTAAGGGATCCAACTAACATGACTCAGGGTAGGGTCTTAGGAATGATTCAACCAAAGCTGGCACATCCTGCAGTTATATACTATAATAAGAGCATATGACATGATAGAGACTGTGGTTAGAGCCTCACTCAAAACAAAACAAGACAAAACAAAACAAAAGCCATTCACAAGTTGACTGATAACTACAACCAGGATAAGCCTCAAAGTACATGATACTCATGCATATGCCCAGAGACTTCAGACCTACACCTCTCTATATAAAAGGCCATTTGTTTGCCTCTTCAGTTAGTGACATCCATAGGTTTTCTGGTAGAAGTAAAATCAGATGTCATTTTAAAGGACTGGCTGATTCAGGTAGTGGTAGTAGTTCTACAAGGAAATTAAAATTAGAAGGGTACCAACAACTTACCATGTACTTATTGTATTTTCATAAACCTCTTTGATTTATAAAATTACACCAGCTGAACTCTCCTCTGGGGGCTGAATAATAAACATGACTTTGTGATTGCCAAGTTCTGCCTCATCTTTGGTCCAAAAGAAGGCATAGCACAGAAAGAGCACAAATTGAGACATTTTCTAAAGTTTACTTAATTATTTTGAGAGAGTGAGCACAAGCAAAGGAAGAACAGAGAGAGGGAGAAAGAGAGAGAGAGAGAGAGAGAGAGAGAATCCCAAGAAGGTTCCCCACTGATGCAGGGATCGAACTCATGAACTGTGAGATCATGACCTGAGCTGAAATCCCAAGAGTCAGATGCTCAATCAACTGAGTCACCCAGGCACCTCGAGAAACTTTCGGCCAACCCACTGCCACTATCAGAAGACTGCTCCTTTGAGTCCACAAATTTAGTTTGATCTGGCTTTCAGTTATTTACATAATTCCAAGCTTCTCTACCTTCCAATATTTGGTTTCTTTCTTCACTTATTTATTTTCACGAGTTCTGCTTCAGCTCTCACAATATAGTTGAAATCAACTCAGAATTAACTGTTTTTTTTTTTCCGGGAAAGCCTTGTGATTTTGGTTTGTGCTTTGAAGTGATATAATTACGCAACTGTGTTAACAGATCAAAAAGCACTGCACCGAAAACGTTTACTGGAATCCCACTGTGTAGTGAAGGACATTCCAGAAGAACAGCTTGGTTCTGGGTGCTGTGGGACTCTGCTCCCAAATATACAAGTCTGAAATAAGACCACCTTGCAAATATCTATTTCAAGGGAGGCAGATGAGAAACTTAACCATGATACTTTCATACCCGCTAAGACTTTGTTTCAGTTGATAATTTACTATTTGTCTTGAAGGGCAGATTGCTGGGATCACATATCTACTTCCTATAGTATCAAAACCCATATTTATTTTCATTTGGGCTCCAGGAATATGTGACTTGTTATTGATAAGAAACACATTGTTTTCAATTCTTTCTTGCTTTGATCTCACTCTGTCTCGTGTGTGTGTGTGTGAGCGCGCGCGCGCGTGCACGCGCGTGCTCACGTGCGTATGTGCTTGTGCTGTGATTTGCTCTTGGCCCCTTTAATCTGGCTGCTTCCTGAATAATATTCAGTGGGAGGTGCTAGGTGGAGGAGGGAGAACGCTTCCCTTCTGCAGAATGTTCTTTAGCTTATAAACAGTATCTTTTCTCATCTTCCAAGTCAGAGTCCATTGTCACTAACAAAATAATCTGGTAGATCCCAAAAAGAAAAGGCTGCTATAGCCATGGAGCAACTTGCCAAGTAGAAATGCAAGAACAGGACCCATGACTTGGAATAATAAACAGACTGAAAGACCACAATTTTTAATAGGATTTCCTTCATAAAATCCTTTATGGAGACACCTAGCATGGTCACAAGGCTGTGAAAGCAACCAGACACAGGCAGAGAGCTGAACTGTGACCAGAGAGCAGAAAGAGAATTCTAACCACGTTGTGGCAAGGCTTGGCTTAGAGAAATTGTGCAGAAGCACAGTTTTCTAGACGCACCCACCCTTTAACACATGGCTCCAGGTGGAGCTGGCCATGAAATGGCTCATTGAGAAGCTCATGAGACAGAACAAAGCCCACGTGCTCATGACTGTGAGCTCATGACCTGAGGTGAAACCAAGAGCTGGACCTCAACCAACTGAGCCACCAAGGTGCCCCTGTTCTTCAGTGTCCTATCACAGTTCTCATTTCCTTCTGAGCTCTAACCTATGATGCCTTTAACACCTATATTTCTAGAACAGTCTTCACAAAGATTCAGGTATTCTTTAAGACAATTCATGTTTTTTCTACCATGTTTCTGACTTATTTAAACAACCTCCACTGGGTGAGTTATCAATACCCATTTTCTTACAATCAGCCTGTTCCAGACAATCTTGGTGTTGTTTTGTTTTGTTTCCCAAAATTCTTCCAGCCTTTGCCCACTGCCCAACTCCAAAACCGCTTCCATATTTCGGGTGTCCCACAGCTGGATCCCACATCTAGGGACGAAAATCTTTATTAGCTCTTACTGCTGCTATAACATATGAAGACAGATTTAGTGGCTTAAAACAAATCACTTTTCTTATAGTTTAGTTTTGTAGGTGAGAAGTCCAACATGGATTTAAACAAGCTAAAACCTAAGGCTATGTTCCTTTCAGGAAGCTTTAGGAGAGAAGCAATTTCCTTGCTTTTTCCAGCTGCTAGAAGCCACCAATATTCCTTGACTGGCCCTATTTCTCCATTTTTCTTCCTTCATCAACATTATATCTTTCTGACCTTTCTTACGTAGTAACACCTGCTTCTGACCAGACTCTGACCATAACCAATAAAGGCTCTCCACTTGAAAGTACTTGGTTGACAAGGTTATGCCTACCTGGGCAATCCTGGAAAACCTCTACATCTCAAGGTTCTTGACTTTACTCAGATCTGCAAAGATCATTTTTCCACATTGATCCCACTCTGTCTCGTGTGTGTGTGTGTGTGTGTGTGTGTGTGTGCATGTGCGCATGTGCTTGTGCTGTGATTTGCTCATGGTCCCTTTAATCTGGCTGCTTCTTGAACAATTTTCAGTGGGAGGTGCTAGGTGGAGGAGGAAGAACCCTTCCTTTCTGCAGAATGTTCTTTAGCTTATAAACAGTAACTTTTCTCATCTTCCAAGTCAGAGTCCATTGTCGTTAACAAAATAATCTGGTAGATCCCAGAAAGAAATGGGTAACATATTCACATGTCCCAAGGATTAGGGCATGGACATCTGGGGAACATTATTTTGGGGTACATTATTCTGCCTACTGCACTGTCACTTACTTTGAATTTCACAGGATTCAGTACACAGTATGTGAAGAATGGGTCATAACAAAATTATTTTTTAGTGGAGAAGACAAAAAGATGGTCAAATTAATGATCATTTTCATGCACTGTGTTTTCATTTCTACTCCACATCTACTTTTTAACATGTTAACATGGATTCTAACAAGATTAGGTATAGGATAATGATGTCATTATTTTAGATTTTATAGGGCTTTATAGAATCCACTGTGCTTTCAGGTCTCACGGATGCCATAATTACATCTTTTGGTTTGTTTACATCATGATATATATTTTCTACGTTCAATGTGTTTTCTGTCCTGCTATCTAGACAAGAAGAATATATCATTCAGTGAATGTGAAATTGTTTACTAAATTAATCTGATTTATGCTGTAAATAAAGAAATAAATATTTTATTACCAAGTTAACTTTGGTTACCATTATTATCTTTAAGGATTTAACCTTAAAGTGGTTGACCTGCATTGACCAACTCAATGCAGATGCAGTATTTGGAGCTTATGATAGCCATAAAATGAAATGAGTACTTCTATTATTTTTAATTTACAGGTAAGAAAAACTCTGCCACATAGACCTCAGGTAACTCCATCAAAGTTTTGCAACTTGTTAGTTACAAATCCAGGTTTAAACTCAGAAAGTGGGGGCACCAGGGTGGCTCAGCTGACCCAGCGTCCGACTTTGGCTCAGGTCATTATCTCACAGTTGCTGAGTTTAAACCCCATGTTGGACTCTGTGCTGACAGCTCAGAGCCTGGAGCCTGTTTTGGATTCTGTTTCTCCTTCTCTCTCTATGCCCCTCCCTTGCTCCTGCTCTGTCTTTCTCTCTCTCTTTCTGTCTCTCAAAAATAAACATTAAAATTTTTAAAAAATAAATAAATAGGGGTGCCTGGGTGGCTCAGTCAGTTAAGCTTCTGACTTTGGCTCAGGTCATGATCCCACAGTCCGTGAGTTTGAACCCCACGTCAGGCTCTGTGCTGACAGCTCAGAGCCTGGAGCCTGCTTCAGATTCTGTGTCTCCCTCTCTGTGTGTCCCTCTCCTGCTCGTGTTTTTGTCTCTCTCTGTCTCTCAAAAATGAATAAATGTTTTTAAAAAACAAACAAACAAACCCAGAAAGCGTGACTCCAGAATCTATGCTCTTGACCATGATGCTTTGCAGATTCCTAATGAGATGATTTACTGTTGACTAGCTTTATAATTAGGTAACCCTAATGTAAGCTGGGCTCCTCATTGTCCAGACTGAGCAGAGGCTCACTTATAAAAAAAGCCTAGTAATTTCGTTGTGTCCAAACACAGTGCCATCAAAATGTCAAGTATAGTTAATATATCAAACAGATAACAAAGGAAACCTTGCAAGAGATTGCAAAGGTTCTCTTCAGACCAATATGACTTTCAAACTCTCTTACATGCTTAACTGAGGCCACCAACCTCTATAAAAACATTCTCCTCTTCTCCTGCTCAGTCAGTTCAGCTCAGGTCATGATCTCACAGTTTGTGAGTTCAATCCCACGCTGGGCTCTGCCCTGACAGCTCAGAGCCTGGGTCCTGCTTCAGATTCTATGACTCCCTCTCTCTTTGCCCCTCCCCTACTCATGTTCTGTCTCTCTTTGTCTCTCAAAAAATAAACATTAAAAAGGTTAAAAGAAACTCTTCTAAGACTTAAAAAAATGTATTCACCTACTAACACATTATTTGTCTCCAATTAAGCTACTGAACACCTCTGACTTTCAGTTATATGGACTGAGGAGTGAAATGATTGGACTAGAAAAATTTTAAGGTCCCTTCAAGAATGAAAATTCTACCATTTTTTTTTTTTTTGGTTAAGTAACTCTTACTACAGTGGGTTCTACAAACTCTTTTTGAAATACAGCCAAGAAATGTGAAATTCAAATTATTAAGTCTCTGTGTTATTTGCAACTTTTTTTTTTAATTTTTAAAAAATGTTTATTTTTGAGAGAGAGACAGAGACAGATTGTGAGCAGGGGAGGGACAGAGAGAGAAAGAGACACAGAATCCAAAGCAGGCTCCAGGCTTTGAGCTGTCAGCACAGAGCCCAGTGTGGGGCTTGAACTCATGAACCAAGAGATCATGACCTGAGCCGAAGTTGTTCATTCAACTGACTGAGCCACCCAGGTGGCCCTGTTTGCAACTTAATTGTAAGTTTTATTGCAACAGAATACAGATACAGAATGAGATTTCCAGTTCTCTTAGAATTTCATTTAAAACTTCCTACTGAGGAAACTGGGAAATGAATTCTATCATATTCTGAAGAGAAAAGCTAGATACAGGTCTACAAATCTCTGCAAAGTGTCCAATGACCCTTGCACCTATGAGCTGATGTAAGAGAAGGCAGAGATCCATTACAGAGAAGAAACTTCCTGAAGGGCCTTTCATAGTTGACAAGAACAGTGTGACATTTACCTTTCTTCCCTGGGCTTCTAATTCTCTGCCATCAGATCAAATGACAGAGGCAAAGAGAGCTACTGGTAAAACAAAAACAAAAACAAAAATTGGTTGACTTCCAGAAGAGGGGACTTCTAGCTCATCATCACCACCCTGCTCCTTAATTCCTGAGCTATAAAAGAAGGTAGGCCTGCCACATGCTGCTACCAGAGAAAAAAGATCATAACAGAGTTCTTGGCAGAGCTCAGGGCTCTTGGAGTTTGGAAGTACACAGGGACACAAGACTCCTCTTCTGTAGAAGACGAAGGTGGGAACACATTTGGAACCACCCTCAATATACAATGAGGAGAGAGGACAACAATTGGGGCAAACTGTACTTCTAGAGTTTGGAAAAGCAGAGTGTCCCAGCAATCAACTCAATGCTCAGGAAGGCAACTTGGCTCAACTGGGGCAGGAGCTGGGGTAGGGTCTTAAAAGGTCCAACTAGAGACTATCTCACCCCATCAGAGATTTGTTCTATAATGTGGGGGCCCCAGTGGAGAGGGTGTCTGCTCTAGTGAACCTTGTGAAAAAGCTAGCATTTCAATGCTTGCCATGATACAGAATATTTGACAGGTAATAGAACTGAAAGAGCATCAGTGAGGGAAGGAAGGAAGGAAGGAAGGAAGGAAGGAAGGAAGGAAGGAAGGAAGGAGAGAGAGAAAGGAAGGAAGGAAAAGAGAAAGACAGAGGAAAAATAAGACAACCTCTACTCCTTTACCTGTCACTATCCCCCACCTTATGCTTTTTCTTGAATGATTAAGAAAGAAAATGCATCAGGCATTGAGAGGAACAGATCATCTCCCCCACCCCCACCCCTGGCCCCCATTCCACTCCTACTCCCTGCCCCGGCTATGGAATCACCAGCTGGGGCAGATCTGGTGAGGAAGAAGTTAGGAATCAGATGAATGCTTTAAATATTCCTACTTAAATTGGACTGAGGTGTTTTGTTTTGTTTTGCTTTAACCTTCTTTTTTTTTTTAAATATTTTTATTTATTTCTAGGAGAGAGAGAGAGAGAGACAGCGTGAGCTGGGGAGGGTCAGAGAGAGAGGGAGACACAGACTCTGAAATAGGCTCCAAGCTCTGAGCTGGCAGTCAGCACAGAGCCCGACGCGGGGCTCGAACCCATGAACCGCGAGATCATGACCTAAGTGAAAGTCGGACACTTAACCGACTAAGCCACCCAGGCGCCCCTGCTTTAACCTTCTTTGATGTAATACTCTCAAGTACCCAGAAAAGGTCTGGGGGCTGCCTGAGATAATCACTCAGATTAAAGGAATACAGAGAGCATTTAAAAGAAGTGATCTGAACATAAAGCTCTTACCTGTTTGCCCATTCAGTACATCAGTTGATTACCCTTGAATCTTTTCCTCTGTAATGATTATTCATTCATATTGAAGGAGGGGTGGAGAAAATGGGGATTGGATTTTACTTCTGTCAAAATTTCCATTTAAGAAGACAAGAAGGTATCACTGTTGAATATTTTCTCCACAGGAGCTTCATGAAAAGAACCAAGCTGGATGGGAAATGAGAGAAGTCTTTTTTGGAGCTCTGTGTCAAAGGCTACACTTGATTCCTTGGACTAATATCCAGGAGGAAGATGGAGAATTTCTACAAGCTGATTTTATGTGTCATAGTTAGCACAGAAAAACCACATAATGAGACAGAAGACGGGATGGTGCAAAGTCTCTTTGGTTTAAATTTCTTAAAAAAAAAAAAGAGAGAGAAAAATGGTGGTATTTTAGTATTATAATGGAACACTGAATAAAACACTGTAGAACATTTTTATAGAGTTTGATTTAGGAGCAAGAAATAATTGTGTTATACTACACAATTCTGTTTTGCTTAACCTGGACGCAATGTAAGTCAGACTTTTTCCTAAATGCATAAAGATTTATTTACCATGAACAAGGAGTATAACAGCATCATGTCAAAAGAGTAGAGACTTTCATATAAAACAATCACTTCCTACCCAGCCACTCACCTCAGCTTTAAATATATTTATGGGTATTAAAGAACTACCTTTTATCTCTCTGAGCTTCAGGCTGTATTCTAAATTGCTATATACGAGAGCATTCATTTCCACTATGAATTTCCACTGTGTTTCTACAAACGGCCAAATGATGATAGAAAGCCTGGGTCTGAACTGCTAGGAGGTGCATTTGTATAGCGTCTGCTTTCTTTCCCTTTGCAGGACTCTCAGGGAAATGCCTTGCCCCTGTAGGAAACCTGCCTGTAGATGCCCCAATGGAGATGAGCTGGAAGCCCCGTCCTACGGAGGAGAACATGGTAGGAGACTGACCACAGAAGAGGTCAGGAACCTCTCTCCATTCCCACCTAACACATAGCCTTGCTTATGAAGGTCACCCCTGATAAACTCTATTTTCCCTATTCTTGGCAAGTTACCTGTTGGGATGCCATTAAGGAATGTGTCCCCAGAGTTTCGGTATTTTGCACTGATGTCTAGATATGGTGGAGGGCATCAGAAAGAACACTAATTCTAGTGATCCAAGTGTAGGATGTAACGCCTGATGTCTCACTTAATATCTTTGAGCTTTAGTTTACCCACAGTGAAATCATTGTTCTCCAAAGTCTCTTTCAGCTCTACCACTTAAATTGTTGAGTGAAAATGGTGGAAAGGAGCACAACCAAAACAATGAAATAACCACACTTATAGGAAATAAACCTTTCCAAGGAGCAGACAGCAAGGAGTGTGGAGGAAGGGTTAGGAAGAAAGAGAATTTCAATGCAGCTATAATTTATATTCATGGCATATAAGTTCAGTCAGTAAATCATGAGCAAATTTAAGATTACAGAAATAATGTAATTAAAGTGCCTGTCAACTAGTGAACAGTAATGCGGAATAGTAATTTATATATATTAACTTATACATTATGAATAATCATATATAATTATATGTTCTCATACAATACAGCATTATATTATAATTATTATAAGTATATAATTACATATAATGGTATGATAATATAAGATATATACTATAGCTACAATTTATATATTATTTGAAGTCTCAACTCTTTTAGATCTGGAGTTATAAATATATGCATTAAAGAAAATATATACTATTATCTACATGAGCAGCCATCCTTCAGATTTTAGTAGCAAAGAAAGATACTACAAGACAACATCAAGGGAAAAAATAATGGCTGCTAATAATAATTTGGCAACAGACTTCAAATATTCTATAATGAGTTGTAGACAGTAGATAGGGCACTTTGAGTGCCTGTCTTTAAACTCCATTGACTTTTCCTCAAAACACAGCTTTATCCTGCCTAGGCAAAAAGGAAACTTAACTAAAAAGCACTTCCAGAAAGCAGAAATGTAGTAAGTCCAAGTGAAGGGCAGGCAGGTAACAAGCAGGACATTGTCAGGTGCAGAGCAGACCTTGGCGTTGCACAGTTTGGTTGCCTGAAGCAGCCATGCAGTGATGGAACTAAAAGCATGGGGACATGGGGGGTGGGTACACACCTGTTTAGAGTATTGATACAGTACAGCCAATAGCCAGGTGTACTGTTGGTCAGTGGCTTCCTCTGCCTATTAGCTCTGCCCCTCTTGGTGCCTTTCCTCTTCTCCCATCAGTGTCTCCCAAGCCATTTCACCATCACATTTGAGCCGCTGTGAAGATTGGTAGGCACACCGCCCATCGTGGGCAGTTCCGTGGCAACCCATCATGCCCATCTTGCTCGGTATGGCATTATTACGGAATTGCAAGTAACAGCTAATGGGTAAGCCAATTTCATTTCTATTCATATTCCCTGACTCCCCCGACATTCAATCTGCTTCCTGCTGCTTCCCTTATTACTTCAGTCCTATACTGACTGATACCACCAACAGCCTCCTGATCTCCCAGAGCCACTACTTCTTGTCTGAAGCATGGCATTAACCATTAGATCGACCTCCAAAATTCCCACTCCCTCTAATTCCTACTACGAGCTGTAGCACCTATCTCATGGAGGGGTAGGTCTCTTTGGAGTCAACAACACTACCACAGTACACCTAAAGCCAAAACTGGGGAGAGGATGGTGTCAGATGTGAAAGTAAAATCCCAAGAAGAATCAAAGTCAAGAGGAGGTTAATCTCAGGCCAACACGTGTTGGAGACCAACCATCACCATCTAAGGGAAGATATCTGTTTTTTGCTATCATTGCAAACTCAAGTTAAACAATGCTTAATAGAACTGTCATGAGCCATTTGGGGTCTTTTGATTAAGGGGCTGGGGTTTCCAAAGTAAAAATCACTTTGGAAGAGGGTTGCTTAGCTGAGAGTCTATGGAGAAATTGATTCCTAGTGGGAGCCTGAAGGCCAGGTGATGTAAGCTTTGCACAAAATGTATTCCTCTGAGCTGGATTTGAGACATTACACAGCTGGCTTCCCGGAAAAAAAAAAATGAGATCAATAAGCTTCCAAATGTCTGCAGTCCAGACAAGCCTCTATTTTCTTTCTATGTCTACAAGATCTCAATGAATGGGCTATGTCTCAAAGGCAGAAAGTTATAGTAGCAGCAAAGGGTCAGCTGGGGTTCATTAGGAAGACAGATGAAGGCATGAACGAAGGGCCAAAAAGAAAACAAAACAAAACCCAAAACCAGCTGGGAAGATGTTGCAAGGATGCAGCCTTGCTGAAAAGCCCCTTCTGGAAGGCATTTGCTGGTCTCAGCAGGCTTTAGCCTGAGCCCAGGATCTGGAATTTATTCCATAAACATTTACAAAGTAACTGCAGTGATTCAAAGAGCACCCCAAACCATTCTTCTCTTTGCCTTCCTTTCGTGCATATGTGTATCTCAGATATGACCATGATTCTCATGTGTGAATATATACATATTTATATATCACATACACGAGCCTTAATACTATAACAACTTTATGAGAGCATGTTTTAAGTGGCTGGGCTAGAAAGCCATATGTATTAAATATTTATACATATTGTTTTGTTTCTTAAGTTTGTTTGTTTGTTTAGAGCATGCATGAATAGGGGAGGGCTGGGAGTGGGGGGCAGGCATGGAGAGAGAGAATCCCAAGCAGGCTCCTAATTGGCAGTGCAGATCCCGATATAGGGCTTAAACTCATGAACCGTAAGACCATGACCCAAGTCAAAATCGAGAGTCAGCAGCTTAACTGGCTGAGCCACCCAGGCACCCCTATACATATATTTTTAACATAATTGGTGGGAATATGTGTTTCCTAGATGGATTAATTTCTGGGCTCATGTTAACAGCTTACCATGCATCATCATTCCCGAGGGCCCTGGGCTTCTGAACCCTGAAGCTCTGGATCAAAGGGAAAATACCGTTCAGCAATACACAGTTGTCTATCTGGAGGTCTACTTCTCCCCAGATGGGCAATCTTGAACAAGAGACCTAACCTCTCCAAGCCTCGATTTTGGTCTTTGTACATCAAATGGTTTAAACCAGTCTAATGATTTCCAAATCTTATTTTCTGAAGTTCTAAGTTTCCCCATAGGTATCTTTTTTTTTAAAATTTTTTCAATGTTTATTTATTTTTGAGAGACAGAGAGAGAGTGTGAGCAGGGGAGGGGCAGAGAGAGAGGGAGATAGAATCTGAAGCAGCTCCAGGCTCTGAGCTGTCAGCAGAGACCAATGCGGGGCTCAAACTCCTGAACCATGAGATTATTACCTGAGCTGAAGTCAGACGCTTAACCAATTGAGCCACCTAGGCCTCCGCCGCCCCCCCACCCCCACCCCGAGGTATCTTAGATGCCACTTTAAGGGCCAGGTTAAGGCTGAGGTAACCTCTCACTCCAAGAAAGCAGTTCTGGTTCTGTCTTCTAGGTTGGGACTCTGCACAGGGTGTCACAAGCTAAGAAGAAGTTTGTTGCCAAAAAGGAATTTATAATAATACAGACCTGTAAGTTCTGTAAGGTACCATATCACACCTCCTATAAGTCAGAAGCTCCCCTAACCGCTTCCATTTGGGGGGCTCCTCATAGATGAAGAAATCCTAAAATTGGTTACAAAAATGATGAATTATAGAAGATAGGTGAATATCCCTCAGTGCTATCAATGTTTCTCAATGCTGCATGCATAAACTTACAGGAGACAGCCTCTCAATTGAAGGTCCCTGGTTAATGTGAGACCTAGGCTAGATGGTTTTCTTGTCTCCCTTCAAGACTTACCCTGAGGATAATATCTGGTCTCTGCCAGTCTCCCCACTCTAAGTATCCATGCATCTTGGATAACCCTGGCTTCCACAAATGGATGGTTCCAGTACAGTCACTCCATGGAAAAGCTCCTCTGTTCAGGGACCCAGAGAACTCTTTAAGAATTCTTTATATGTTTGTGGGGCACCTGGGTGGCTTAGTCGGTTAAGCGTCCGACTTTCGCTTAGGTCATGATCTTGCGGTTCTGGGTTCGAGCCCCGCGTCCGGCTCTGTGCTGACTGCCAGCTCAGAGCCTGGAGCCTATTTCAGAGTCTGTGTCACCTTCTCTCTCTGACCCTCCCCTGCTCACGCTGTCTCTCTCTCTCTCCTAGAAATAAATAAAAATATTAAAAAAAAAGAATTCTTTATATGTTTGTTACTTCTTTCTAGCTATATAACCTTACAAAGGGCGTTAACAAGGCTGCTTTATTTCGAGAAACACATCCTTTTGACAATCAAAATATTTAATTAGCCCAAATCCAATAAAATAAAGAAATTTGAATAGTTGTCTGAATTTGCAGTAATGGGATCTGACAACTGTTGCGGTCTGTTTTTAATCAATGCTGCTTATTTCATGAAAGATGAAAATATAATAAAGTATTTCATTTTTAAACCATCTAAGCCCTGAAAACAGCAATAAAATAGTATGAATCCTAAATACTGAAAACAGTCCCCCCCCCTTTTTTTGAAGACAGAGAGATATAAAATAGAAGAGATGTAAATAAATAAATAAATAAATAAATAAGTGTCTGCCTCCCCTGGGTCGTATAGCATAAGGTTGTTTATTTTTGAGAGAGACAGTGCATGCATGGGGGAGGGGCAGAGTGAGAGGTAGACAGAGAATCTCAAGCAGGCTCCAGGCTCTAAGCTGTCAGCACAGAGCCCGACCCAGGGCTAGAACTCATGAACCACAAGCCCATGACCTGAGGTGAAATCAGATGCTTAACCAACTGAGCTACCCAGGTGCCCCTAAAGCTATTTATTTTAATTGCTTTCCATGGCACACAGTAAACTTGCCTTTTTAAAAAATGTTTACTTTTGAGAGAGAGAGAGCAGAAGAGCAAGCAGGGGAGGGACAGAGAGAGAAGGAGAGAGAGAGGATCTGAAGCAGGCTCTGCACTGAGAGCGCAGAACCCAATGTGGGGACTCGAATCCATGAACCGTGAGATCATGACCTGAGCTGAAGTCGGATGCTTAACTTGTCTTTTGATAGCTTTGTAAAACAAGTGCTGGCACCCCATTTGACCAGATGCCGAAAGAGCTGGAATTATTTTATTAGAAGCCTGTAACTGGTGAGTGTTATTTGAATTAACTGGCTTCACCTGTTATAACAAACCCTTTATGGGAACATGACCCACGACAAGGAAACAGGAGAGCAAGAGGTGTTCATGTCTTCCTGGGGTAGAGACATTTGAAAGCCATGAAGCATGGATAAGAGGGCTCTGATTCCTGTTGGCCCCCATTCTAGCATTCCTACGCTGGGGTCACCGATACCTTCTAATTCCACCAGTTTCATGGTCTATGAATCAAGCTAGGCTGTGAGTATGCAGGGTAGCAATCAAACCTGTAGGGTCTGTCTAGAGAACCTAGCCTCAGGGACATGCTCAAGCCTGCTAGGAACTTCGGTCAAGGCAACCCTCTCTAGTTAGAGCAGTTTTCCATTTTAGACCTTCCTTGATCATTAGGGATTAACCCCTACAGGAATATATCTTTGGCACTTGCAAAAGTGCCTCATGGTTTGGCGGGCTCTCAAGACCATCCAAAGACCCATACCATGTAGCAACTTATATCCTGTTAAGGAATACCTTTGACTCTTATGCTTCAAACCTTCATATACAAAAGGGAGACACTTAGCAGGTGAGTGGGCCTCTTTGTACCTATACTGCAGACTGGCTATTTTTGTTCTACACTTTTGCTACCTTGGCAATAATGTTCTGGTGGAAAAATACATATTCTTGTTGAAAAGAAAATCTTCTGCTGGTTCAGCGATGAAATGAATGGAAAATAATGTAAGTCCAAAGCATAGTTCTCGACCAGAACTTTTTTAAAACAAGTTTTGAAGAGGGGACAGCTACATTAGAAAAGGCAGCCCTGTGTACAGAGATGGTAAGAAATTCAGTGGTTGCCAAGAGCTGCTAGGAGAGAGGGAGGCAGAAGGGAAAGGTATGTCCAGCTGGAGCCCAAGGCATTCTATCCAGCAGTCTCTAGAATACTGTAATGGAGGGTATATGCCATTAAGGATTTTGCAAAAGCCATAGAACTGGACAACCCCAAAGTGAACTCTAATGTAAGTTAATAATAATAACGTGTCAATATTAGTTCATCGAGGGTCACAAATGTACCACTTCAATGCATGATATTAGTAGGAAAGCTATGTGTAGGGGCAGGGGCATACATAGGAACTCTGTGCTTTCTGCTTAACTTTTCTATAAATGTAAAACTACCCTAAAGAATATTCATATTTTTTAAGTTTCTTTGTTTATTTATTTATTTAGAGAGAGAGAGAGGATGAGCATTGTGGGGGAGGGGCAGAGAGAGAGGGAGAGAGAGAATCCCATGCAGGCTCTGAGCTGTTAGCACAGAGCCAGACACGGGGTCAATCCCACAAACCATGAGATCATGACCTGAGCAGAAATAAAGAGGTGGAGGCTCAACCTATTGAGCCCCTAAAGAATATTCATTTTAAAAATTGCATCAGAAGGGGCACCTGGGTGGCTTAGTTGGTTAAGCATCCAACTTCAGCTTAGGTCATGATCTCATGTTTCTGGGTTCGAGCCCCATGTCAGGCTCTGTGCTGACAGCTCAGAGCCTGGAGCCTGCTTCGGATTCTGTATCTCCTTGTTTCTCTGCCCCTCACCCTCTCATGCTCTGTCTCCCTCTGTCTCAAAAATAAATAAAACATTAAAAAAAGTTTTAAATTGCATTAGAAGGTGGCTCCAATCTACACATCAGGGCCAACTACATAAACACTGTAGGAACAGAAAAATGATACATGAGACCATGTCAGCAAGTGCTTACACCATGTGCAAAAGTGGTTTATCAAAGGAAAAATAAAATGTTCATCAAAATGAAATGTGCAGTTATCTGGTTATGACAAAATAAGTAAAGAAACCCTCTCACTGAATAGCCATACTGGCAGATGCCAAAAGCCCAAACAAATATTTCTATGAAGCAACCAGTAAAACAATTGGAATGACCACTTCCCATGTCAATTTTAGGAAGCTTTTTCGTAAATGTTCCATGGTGTGAAATTAATAGGGGAGGGCCACTTAACTGCAAAAACATGCCTTCAGCGTTGAAGACACAAAATGCACATATGTTAAAGGAAGATGCTTTTTGCAAATGTGTATATCTAAGAGGGAAGAAACTGTGGAGTCTAAAAAAGTCTGAGAGTAAGTCATCTCTGATACCTGATGGCTATGCCCTAGCACTTCATGTCACCTTCCTGAGCTGAGGAGACGTGCTTTACGCTGCCAAGTAATACATTTCTTCTTCACTTTCATCTTTGTCCACACACCTGAGTATCTTATCACAGGTTTCTAGCAAAAGATGATCAGGTAGTAAAGGGCTGGGCTTATTTTAGTAGCTGTCTTTAATAGCTACGTGCAGACAAATGACGTAAGCTTATATATCTAGAACTGTTAAGGGTCTGAAAAGTATCATTAAAAGTCTTCTACTGGGGTGCCTGGGTGGTTCAGGCAGTTAAGCATCTGACTCAGGTGGCTCAGGTCATGATCTCAAGCTCCATGAGTTCGAGCCCCACATCGGGCTCTGTGCTGACAGTTCAGACCCTGGAGCCTTCTTTTGATTCTGTGTCTCCCTCTCTGTGTGCTCTTCCCCTACTCATGCTCTGTTTCTGTCTCTCTGAAAGATAAATAAACATTAAAAAAATTTTTTTTAAATCTTCTACTGCTGAGGTACCAGGGTGGTGAGTGCGAAACTCTTGATTTCGGCTCAGATCATGATGTCACAGTTTGTGAAATTGAGCCCCGTATCGGGCTCTGTGCTGACAGCACAGACACAGAGACTGCTTGGGTTTCTCTCTCTCCCTCTCTCTCTGTCCCTCCCCTGCTCTCAAGCCTAGTCTCTCTCAGAAACAAAAAATAAACATTAAAAAAATCTTCTGTTGTTTCGTGGAGAGGGGAAACCGAATGTACCTTGAAATTAATCAATTGAGAATTTTTGATGGCCTCAGGAAGATCCCCTTGTGAATGAGAAGGTCCACTTGTATTTGAAGACATCGACAACATTCAGTGGCCCAGCAGAAGGAAAGTGAAAATTCCCTTCTATTTCAGAATAAATGTTCAAATGATGAAACTAATGGATCAGGAGCAATGTAATCAGAAGCCAACGGGACAAAAACCAAGAAAATGTGTAAGAGCAACTCATACTAATATCTGCTTTTCTCCAGAGATCAAAATAAAATTTCAGAGAGGCAGGCGAGCTTATAAATACAATAGCTGCACAGCAAAATCCAAAAAAGCATATTTCCAGCTCAAAATGTAATTAACCAGGTACTTTGCAAATACTGACAGTTGGGGGTTTTCAGTCTTTACCGTAGATCTTCCTTGAGCTACATAGGTTACTGAGAAAATGAACCATGTTACATAGCAATAACAAAGGCATCACTTCGAAAAGCATCACATAAACATTGCCTTGAAAACTGGGAGGTTGCTAGGAAATTCTGTCAAGTGCAATCCTCCCCAGTTAGAGCTGATTTTTCCATTTTAGATCTTCCTCAATCATTAGGGCTTAACCCCTACAGGAATTTACAGGATGACGGCTTACATACCTCCGCCAATTTTAAATTTTCCAGGGGTTCCAATCAATCCTTAGAAGGCCTCAAGCATTAGTGCTCAGAATTCTGGGCAGGGTCAGCTGTTCTGGGAAAGGGCAACACTTGTGTTCTTGACCATACGGGGATTTGTACTTGAACAGAAGATGGAACTAGGCTGGGTCTGTGAAGACATTCCCATTTCCCTTTTCTATTTCTATAGAATGGATGGGGGTGGGGGGTGGGGAGGAGGCTTAGTAACAAGCCAAATCAAATGATTTGAATTATTTTAAGAAGAAGCAATTCACTGCACTGGTTGCCAAATTTAAAATGCCTGGACAGCCTGTTCAAAGAGCCAGCAGCAGGAAGAGAAGAGATCATGCCAGAAATTCATGCCAAGAGGCAGAGAGAGAGAGAGAGCAGGGGCAGCTCCCCGTCCTATAAATTAGCATTTCAATGGTCCAACTCACCAGGGGGCTGAGAAAGCCGCTACTTCTATTTCCAATGTGGAAAGATCTTTCTTTGCATAGATACAAACAGGAGTAGATAATACAAGAAATAGTCCATTGTGAGGTTTGGATTCTTCTTCCTCTCAGTATGAAGAGCTACTCTGTGTGCTGCACCTGACAAAACAAAACACGTTTGCATTCACTGTGTGTATGCAACTTCACTACACCTTGTGAGACAGTATGACTTTCCTCATTTACAGATGAAGAAGTGGCACTCTGGGAAAGTGTAGCTGACCCAATGTATCAACACAGTAAGTAGCTGAGAGGGGCGCCTGGGTGGCTCGGTTGGTTGAGTGGTTGAGCGTCTGACTTCAGCTCAGGTCATGATCTCATGGTTTGTGGGTTCGAGCCCTACATTGGGTTCTGTGCTGACAGCTCAGAACCTGGAGCCACCTTCAGATTCTGTGTCTCCCTCTCTCTCTGATCATTCCCCACTTGCACTCTGCCTCACTCTCTCAAAAACAAATAAACATTTAAAAAAAAAAATACCTTAAAAGAAAGTAGCAGAGCAAGAACTTGTAAGTGTAGAGCAAGCACATTGGAAATGAAACCGAACATTCATCCCTAATCCATATGTAAACACCTTATTAGTTACAACAGTAATAAAGTGAGCACCTAGTAAATATTTGGCTCTGTGCTAAGTATTTTGTACACTTGACTGCTGGAATCTTGATAAAACAAAGCAAAGTAGAGGGGAAAAATTCTTTACATCAATGCAAGACACAAAGTGGACAGAGATGACATGAGAATGATTTTCTAGGAGGGAGCCTACCAAAGATAGTGAAAATAAAAATTTTTTTTTTAAATCGTGAGAGAAAGAGAGTGTAAGCAGGGGAGAGGGACACAGTGGGAGAAAGAGAGAGAGCAAGGGAGTGGGCAGAGAGGGAGAAACAAAGAGAGTGAGAGAATCTCAAGCAGGCTCCAGTGCTCACTGTGGAGCCCTATGTGGTGCTCAGTTCCACAACTCTGGGATCATGATCGGAACTGAAATCAAGAGTTGGACACTTAAACTACTGAGCCACCCATGCACCCTGAAAATAAATTTTTTAAAGGAAAAATCTAATTTTCATCCAACTGAAAATGAAGAAGGGTCTGCAAGGGGTGCTGACCCTAAAGCAGCGTCTCACTGGACAGGTTCCATATCCATGGCTATTACACTATTGAGATTCTTATTTTATAAATCAGTCATTGCTAAATAGAGTGACTTTAATTTCCGGAATCCAAAGAGGGTCTTCATCAACCACAAATGAGACAATAAATGAAACACTCTTTTATTTCCATTTTTACCTCTTATTTCAATAACCACAAACATGCCTTGGTTCAATCATTTTGAAATCAGTGTCCTTATCTTTTTAGGAGGAAATTTGTCAACGCCTAACATTAAAAAAAATGTTAGGCATTCAATGCAAAGACACAAGATCGCTTAAAGTTCACACAGACTTAATATGATTTTCTTTCATCCAGCCATCACCCACATTTAGAGAAAAGTAGTCTTCAGCCAGGAAGTTTGCTTATTTCCAGACTTGTGTGAGACAGGAAACTGTCAAGTGGCTACAAAAGCAGATAGACTTTGATTGATGGGCAACTCCAACATTAAGATATATCGGACTGTAGATCGTGATGTACCTCATTTCCTGGCACATACCCGCCTTCAGGAAAAGGGAAATGAGTTTTGCTTTAAAAACAGAGTATTTTGCTAGACACAGTCAACAGGTGATGAACGTAGACATCTGCTTCATATATGCCACTTCCTCTACTTCCAACTGAACTTTATGGAAAAGGGAACTATGATTTTTATCTGCCCATTTTCATACATAGCACCAACCCTTCAAGAGCTTATAATTTATGAAATATCCGCATCTTGATACAGTCGCAGTTGCTATGTCCCGTCTCTCTCATTTGTAATTTTCCTGTTTTCCCCGAATAGATTTTCAACAGTAACTTGAAAAAATTTAACCTTTAGAAATGAAGCACGGATCTAAGAAAATGACAATGTTGAACTGCCCCATGTTTATGAGTAGAGTGATACTCTTTCATTTGTAATGTGTTTTAAAACTTTTAATGTGCTTTAGAGGTTGTTGTTTTTTTTTTTAATGGAGAAAAGAAAATCTGAGAGATCCCTTCTGCACTGCTGAACTGTTCTTCCACAAAGGCGCTCCTGAGAGGCAGTCCTGTGTTTGTGCAGTCTTTCATTTATTGTTTGGAATCTGGTCACTAGAGCTTTGTGGTTTCTGTGAATCCTCTCTCTCCTTCCCCTTCCCCCTCCCTGCCTCCCTACCATAACCTTCCCTTTCTCTCTTGTGGTAGTGTGTAAACACAAGAGGGTACCATTGCCAAAGGGCAGACCAGAGGACTTAAAATCTCACAAGGGGAACAGAATAAGAATCGCAAATAAGACCAGGACAGAATGTGCTGGCTCTGCTGCTTGCCGCCTTTCTTATTCATGCACTGATGTTACTGCGCACTCCCTCTGTCCAGAGTACTCTGCGGGGATACCAGTGCTCTATGACACAGTCAGACACGAATCCCGCTTTCAAGCTGTCTTCATCCAGTAAGGGCACTGAGGCATGCACGCAACAGTAATCCCGACAGTACGCTGTGAATATTAGAGAAGGGGCACCAAACGCTTGACAAGAGGGTGGTTCCTGAAACTTGAAAGCAACAAGGAAGGACTTTGAGGAAGGAGTCATATTGGGTTGAGCTTTCAGGAGAGCAGAGATGTTCTCCCCACCTGGTGTGCCTTTCCATCTCTATGTCACCTCTCTCAAAATCCAACCTATCCCTTCAGGGTTCAGTTTGGACTCTAGTCTATATGTAAAGCCATTCCTGATGCCAACACCCGAAACTGTTCATATTTTCTTTCCATGCTTTTGTTTTTGCCTTAATTTTTATAGAGAGAGAGCAAGCAAGCAGGAGAGGAGCACAGGGAGAAAAAAAGAGAGAGAATCTTTTTTTTAAATGTTTGTGTTTGTGTGTGTGTGTGAGAGAGAGAGAGAGAGCAGGGGAGGGTCAGAGAGAGAGGGAGATACAGAATCTGAAGCAGGCTCCAGGCTCTGAGCTAGCTGTCAGCACAGAGCCCAACGCGGGGCTCGAACCCACGAACCGCGAGATCATGCCCTGACCCAAAGTCAGACGCCCAACCAACTGAGCCACCCAGGCACCCCATTTTAATTTTTTAAATGTTTTTTATTTTTGAGAATCTTAAGGAGGCTCCACACCAGCACAGAGCCTGATGTGGAGCACAATCCCACAACCCTGGGATCTTGATCTAAACTGAAATCAAGAGTGAGATGCTCAAATGACTGAGCCACCCAGGTGACCCTCCATGTTTTGAGCCAGCAGTCATTCTGCACATCTCTCCTGCAGCATCTATCACAGTCCTTCTTATGTTATACTTGTCTGGCACTTAATGGTTGGCTCTCCCAGACAGTTACCTCTCCATATTCCTTTTGGCATCTAGTCTGGCAGGGTATTATAGCTCCCTAGTGGCTCTTTCTGACAAACCTATAAATGACTTCATCTGCCCTTCTCTTCATTATGTCCACCAGTGCATAATCACACTTTCTGGCCCTTTCTGCAAAGGAATAATCCATGCTATTGTTGCTTTCTCCTTCCCAATATTGGGGGAAAGTACGTTAAGAAGCTTCAATTCATACCCAGTGAAACCTGGACTCAGCATAAGGCTGTACTCTGCATGTGGCCTTCTTACAGGACCACATGTAACTCTGTAGGAAAATCCAGTCTATAAACCCTCATGCCGCATTAGTATACCTCTTCTCACAAGTGGTCCAGGAGAAAGTTGGATTTGACTTTGATAATTGAGTCTAGTTAGGTTATGTTATGGATGCTGATTTTAACCTTAAATTGCTTTTTCCCCTGAAATATACTGTTTCAATTTTGTCTGCCTCAAGGAAAACTGCTGGCCCATATGAAGCATTTTAAAGGTAATATGCAGGCTCTCAGATGAGCATAAGTAAATGAATGTAATTGCTGACATGCCCTAAATTAAATGTACTGGCAGCCAGTTCACTAATGGTAAGAAAATAGATCAGACGGGGAGATTAATTTCATTTTCAGCTCCTTCAGGCCTAAACCCAATAGTGGAACTAAAGATTCTAGTTTCTTTAATCTGGAGTTCTGGTATAAATATAGCTGTACAATAACCAAATCCTTTGATATACGCTTACTAGAATGTGAAAACAACTTTTCCATAAATTACCATTATTAGCAAAATTTCATTTTCCTATTTAGAAAGGGAATAATTTAGCATCAGATTTTGGTTCTGGAAGTCATCCATCCATCCATCCATCCATCCATCCACCCTGGTGTGAGCCATTGCTGTGTACTCCTTTAATGATTCAGATAACTTTTATGCAACATTTCACATTCTTCCAGCATCAAGTTACTAGAGCCATTATTATTACCCCCTGTTCCATACTGGCGTTGACAGACTTCACATACACTACGTCAATGCCTCAACTTTACAGTGTGCTCTTGTTGCCTGTTCTGGGGGGTTCTCTGACACTGGCATGGAGGACATTTGAGGGCACACACTTGACACTCAAACATATATAACCCAGAATTTCAGGGGATTTCATGACCACAAGTCTGTTCTTAACAAACACAGGCTCAAGCACCAGGCATCTGCAATGTGGCCAACAGCCTTTCTCTCCTTCTCCGCTTCCCTTCCCAGCCCCCCACTCTCTTTTGTCTAGGAACACTTCCCCCGTAAACTACCTGTATACAAGTTTTCACCTCAGGCAGAATCTTCAGGAAGGCTAAGGATAAAACAGTTGGTACCAAAACTGGCCACGGAAAGATATTATGATGGGATTTGGAGCTGGCCAAACAGCAATAAGGACCTGTTGGTGGTGGTGCAGTGGTGGTAATCCCCAGCAGGTCATGGTATCAGAATTATTCTCAGATGTGATGGATAGGGCTGGGTAGGAGAGAGCCATAGCAAAGCCTGCTATGGGAAAGGCAGTTCCTTCTCTGGGAGGAAATACTTCCACAATGAAGGAATCAGCTAATATGCACCAGGAGGAATCACTGAGCTGTATGTAGAGATGGATCATGAAGATCTTGGGAGTATGGTGTGGAGAGGAATAAAGCTGAATTGGGGTTTATAAGGAGGAATAGGCTGATGATCAATGTTCTGGCAGGCACCCACAGAGCCAGTGCTAATACGCTGCTTGGACGGCTCCTTAAAGTGATGGCCTACAGTAAATGAGGTAGAGATGCTGAAACTATCTTAGTAGAGTACTGAGCTTAGATGCTTGAAGGGGTAAAAGGGTAAGAAGAGACTTATATACAATAGACTATGGGCCCAGAAAATGGTCCCTTTATTAAGACAATTAAAAAATGCACTGGTGGGGCGCCTGGGTGGCTCAGCCAATTAAGTATCCAACTCTTGATTTCAGCTCAAGTCATGATCTCAGGGTTCATAAGATCAAGCACCCCCACACATGAGGCTCTGTGGTGACAGCTCAGAGCCTGCTTGGGATTCTGTCTCTAGCTCTCTCGCTGCCCCTCCCCCTCATTCTCTCTCTCAAAATAAATAAATATTTTTTAAAAAGAAAAAGGAAATGCACTGGTAAGGGCATACTGCCATCTGTGAAAATGACACAGTGTGGCGGCTGACCCCTCTAGGTCAGAATTTACAATAAAAGATTTCTACCATGCTACCATAGCATCAGTGAGGATGGCAGGTTTCCAGAATGGGAGAAGGGAGGTGGGTGGCATTTAACCATCAGAAGAGAGGCTGATGTAATTACCACAATGAACAAAAAGTTGAAAGTGATAATCAGACCCATAGGGCTTAGAATTATTAAGAACAATATGTATATAGTCACTAGCATGTTACTTTAAAAAAAATCAGGACTGGCAAACAGAACTCTGAGGTCAGTCATTATAATGGAAGAAATCATGATTCCTCATCCTGTCTCCAGATCTGAGGTGGTCAACAGAACCAGAACCCAATGACTGAAGAGATAATCTGGCAATGCCAACATTAACGTGTAGAATAAATATTCCCATAGCCCTCCTTCAAAGGTATCTACAGCCATTTACCAATACCTCTGCACCTGGGGAAAAGTTATCCATACTTTCAAGGATCACCGGACACCGACTCTAACACAGACACAAGGGGTACCAAAACATCCTCAGGGTCCCATTATTAAGTGGGGACTGATGGAAGGCTGGCAAGGAATCTATTTCTGGTCCAAGTATATTCCTATTAGGTCCCCAGAAATGTCCTGTGGTTCTTTCCCTGGGCCCTAAGTATATAAACTGGTAGGTATATACTATATAATATATATTATATAATATGTACTTTGATATATAGTATATAATATTAGTATATTAGTATTATATAATATACTATATATAATATATATAATAAATATACTATATACACTACATATACTATTACAGTACTATTACAGTATATGTAGTGTATATAGTATATATAATAAATATGTGTTGTATATAAATATATATGTATATAATATATATAAAAATATATATAAATATATATACTGTAACAGTATATGTAGTGTATATAGTATATATAATAAATATATTATAATATATAAATATATAATAATATATTATATATAATAATATATAAATATATAATATAAATATATATTATAAATATACTATATACACTACATATACTATTACAGTACTATTACAGTATATGTAGTGCATATAGTATATACTATATCAGTATTGTGTAATGCTAATGTATAATATTAAGTATGACCAGAGAAGCACAAATAATTGTTGTAGAAACAGTCAAGTGTAAGCCTTAGAAACTGCCCACCCCCATTAAAATGCTAAGTTAGAAATAATAATGTACTCCAGGAAGAATTGCACAGATTAGTAGCACTTTCAAAAACAAAGGATGAAAATGCTCCCCAATTGTATTCAATCTATCTGCTGGGTCTCTACAAAATCAGTAAGAGTTATGATGCATGATAATGCACACCCTAAGAGCCAGCCAAACTACAACTTTAATCACAGCTGCAGTGCTGAATGAGGTATCCTACTGGAGAAATGGATGTGGACTCTGGTACCTGACATGAAGCCACAGATCTGGTGAAGGCTGTGGCACTGGTGACCCCATCTTTCTCAATACCCATCGGTATGGAAATCAAAAGCAGTTTGGTTTTTACGGGATAAAGATACCAGGTCACATTCACTGTCTTGCCCCAGGGCCATAAGAGCTCATTGTCACAATATAATCCATAGGGACCTCATTCGACTCAACATACCACAGAATACCATGCTGTTTCACTATATTGATGGCATTGTGTTATCAGACCTGAAGATCAGGGAGCAACAGTTATCCTAATAGAAAAATGCGTGCTGCAGCATAGGGACTGAATCCCTGTGCCAGTTTCAAAGTTAATGCCTCAGCTCCAAGTCCACCCACTTCTGTGAGAATGTATGGGAACGTGAGAACATTTAAGCATCTCCTTTGCAGGAAGTATAATATTCAATCGACCAATAGAGGGCACTGGAGGGACACTGCAAAGGAAAGGGGCTTCTCTTCTTGGTTCAGGTATGCTGCTATCTTGATGCTTCTCACCTCTGCTCTGCAGTTAACAGAGATGCTTGTGTGGAGACATCCAGAGATGCCTCGTCAGAGCTGCAAGCCCAGAGCATACAATCCATTGGTGAGCTTGCAACGTCAGACTTGGCCCCATGACCACCTTGCTGAGCCTCGTGGATGGAAACACAAGCACCCTGGGCCTTATGCTCCCCTGCTGGTGAACAGGCTCCTAATGTCCTGACTCTTCCTGTCTGCCCACACCAGCCTACATCCATCTGCAGCTTGGAGCCTTGTTTCCTGGCCTTCCCAATATTGAGCAGGCTCCTGAGACTGATGCCTTCTGTGAGGCAACCCACCAGCTTTACTTGTATCTAGAGAGATATTTCCTGGTTGTCTACCAATTGTGGGCCATCTACGGCCTGAACAAACCTGTGAATTCTCTGCCATGTTATGGGCGTCAACCACACGTATTCTAAGAATTTGAATTCAGTCTTGGGAAGGGAAGCCTTTGGCAACTTAGTTCCTTCCTTCCATATTTTCCTTCAACCATAGGGTTTCCTTTAAACCATTATAGTTATTCTGTTACAGTTAATAGTTCCTAATACTATACTCTCCTTAGTCTAATTATTTTGTTTCTGTGCCATGATTATACCCTGACTAATACAATCTCAAAAAAATTCAGGACCTGCTACTGGGTTAATACTTTAAGAGTCCAATGGTCTGTGGCATGATGGGACAGCCCCTCACCCCCACAAGATAAAAGACAAAGTGTAACACCTCAAAACCTTCATACTAAATAACAGGGATAGCATTTGATGGGTCTCATTGAATTCGAAGGGCATCAGGCATGGTATATAGCCCTAGTTTAGATGAAGAACTTCATTATGAGCCACCAAGTGATGGTGTGCCCAGAGTTCCCATCATGAGCTGGTATAGCAATCTACTGTATGTTGGAAATGGTATATTCAAAGCTGAGTCTTAATAGGTCCAAAAGGCCTAAAAACACTGCATTATAAAGTGGTCCATACTCCCTTGGCACCTGCTTGTGTTACACCAATTCCTTTTCACCAATTCACACTTATGGCCTCATGAGAAGTTCCTTACAACTAACTGATGGAAGAGGAAGTCCTCAAGCCTGCTTCAGAGATGGGTTGGCTCAATATGGTAGAACTAGCTGAAAATAGATAGCCATTGCCTATAGGTCCTCTCTGGGGTATCTCTAAAAAGCAGTGATGAAGAGTAATTCTTCCAGGGGGCAGAACTTTGATCAGAATGCTTGGTTCTTCATTTTGTATGGGAAATACATGGCTTGAGTATGGGTATGTATGGTCTCCTAAACAATGCTGAATGGCTTGCCTGGTGGTTCAGGGGCCAGTGATGGATATCACTGGAGAATTAGAGATAAGACATTCTGGAGGAGAAGGACATAGATGGACCTACAACAGTGGAAATAAAGAATGGAGTTTGGGGTTGTCTGGGTGGCTCAGTCAGTTTTAAGCATCCAACTTTGGCTTAGGTCATGATCTCGCAGTTTGTGAGCTCAAGCCCTGCATCAGGCTCTGTGCTGACAGCTCAGAGCCTGGAGCCTGCTTCAGATTCTGGTGTCCCCGCCCACCTCCCGGCCCTCTCTGATTCACATTCTGTCTCTCTCTCTCTGTCTCTCTCTCAAAAATAAAATAAACATTAAAAAAAAGAATGGATTTTTGTGTTCCATCTTAATGTTCACCAGACAACATTCCTTATAGATTTCAACCAGCATCTTTCCTCAGATAGTCCAGTGGTATTCCAATGGACTGATGAATGAAATAGCCATGATAGTAAAAAAAAAAAAAAAATGGAGGATACCCCTGGGTTACTTCCTCTCACCAAGATATGGGTCACCAAGCTTCCTCTCACATTAGCTGTTGCTCTTGAATTCTTGCTCTCTCTTTTATTTTACTTTACAACCAGCCTTCTGGAAAGATGAGTTTACTTTGGTTGACCCTCCTTCCTTACAGTTAATCATCTACCCACTCCATAACCTCTGGTTGCTTAGCTTTCTAAGCCCTCATTCTATATATCCTCTCATTTTTTAAATGTTACCAATGACTTCTTTGTTCACTGAAATATGAAATGGTATTCAGTCTTACCTCCTTTGAGTTCTGTGATATTGGTTCTATTTTTTCCCCATGCTCCTTTTTTCCCCACTGTTCTCTGAAAATCAGTGCTCTTTCCTGTTTCTTCTCCTTCTCTGACCAACTTTCCCCCTCTAGGGATCCTTGTCATTGATTAAATGTACTCAGAGGCTTAGTCCTCAGCCTGACTTTATCTTCTGACTCTACTTTACTTCCTAAGTAATTTCATTCAAAACAAAGTCTGTAACAGTGCTTGGCACTGTTTCTCCTTACTTTCTATTGATGCAAATGACTCCTAAATCATATCTCAGCCAAAACTATCCAAGGGCAAGTCACAAGTTTCCCTCTACCAAAAGGATTTCTCTGCTTGTATATACAATTGATAACTCAAATTCTCAAGGTCAAAAATGTAGCATGTTGTCCTTCCTCCTGAATCTGCTTTTTATAGTGGCTCCCCTCAAAGATAATACTTTTGTAATAATCTTTTCTCTTTTTCTCGTGCCCTATGACTTGCCATTCCACTTCTCTTAAATTTCTTTTATCTTACCAATTCTCATTGTGACCCTCACTAGGTTCTTATTTTTTATAGGATCTCTTGCAATAGGTTCTTAAATGGTCTCTCGGGTACTGTGCACAGTCATTATAAGATTAATTTCCTTAATGCTCAAATAAGGAAATGTTAGTCTCTTCCAATGAATTAGTGGTTTCCAGTCCTTAGGTTCAAGATCTTTGGCTTAGTATTCAAGCTCTGGCCTCTGCCTGCCTGTAAAACCCTATTTCCACCAACTTTCCTTCATAACCTCTACTTTGACATAAAGTTGGGCTGCGTTTTGAAGCAAAAACTACAGTGTTAGAACTAAAAAAAAAAAACCTGTGTTCAAACCCTAGCTCTCTAACTAAATGACTGAGAGATTTTGAGCCAAACATTTACCTTCTATATTCTATAAACAATGATGTTCAGTTTTTCTTATCTGAAAAACAGTATAATTAATACCTACCATAAAGCCTTGCTGGAACAGTGAAATATGATGATATATACAAAGCACTGAGTCACAGCATCTAATACCTAGCAGAAGAGCAATGAATACTGCTTTGTTCATCTCTTCTCCCTTTTTATGTATGTCCCAAGATTTCCAGAAGCAAGCCAATTCACCAAAAGTCAACTTGCCCTATGTCCAGTATGCCAAATTGAATTGACTTTTTGGCAAACTGGTTCCAGTACACTGACATATATCCAAGTTTACTGCCTCTGAGCTTTGCCTGAAATGGTTCTACTGTGTGTTGCTGTGTATGGGGTCTCTTGCAACCCTTTCCATGGACAAGTCTTCTATCTTACATATGAACTTTCACAGAGGCTTGTCTCTGATCCCTCACCTTCTAAGTCCAACTAACATGGCCCTTGAAGTACAGAGTAACAGATGGTTGAGTAACTTTTTCATCCTTCTGATGGCGGTTGTGTGGCTGACCTCCATCAGACACGTTGTCCCAAACCCATGCTTCCTGCAAATTGTCCACAGTGACCTCATGCCAGAATGTATAGACCCTTCAGAGTATGTAGTGTCCATCTAAATGCTCAGAACTCTCCGATGCAATGGTGGAATCAGAAGGCCTGGAGAAACTTCCTCTCATGGTCCTTTGTCTCAGGGGAGTGCAAGGTAAAATAAATAAAATAAAATTCTATGTGCTTGTTGCCACTGATTTTGTCTCCCTTTCTTTTGCCAACTGTCCATTTTCATTTTTTCTGAATACTCCCAAAAGTTATCTATACTCTTCTTCTATTGTTACTATTATTCCAATTGCTTGAGTTCTTTTACTACTAGATGAGGAATCTCTTTGTGATTAGGGACCTCATGTCTATATATTTTGTCGACAGCAGCGTCTATCGGATACAGTGCTTTGAATGAAGCAGGTCCAAAATAACTATATTTGGAATGAACAAATGTTCACAGTATTGTGGTTAATATGGCAGGATACATAAAGAAATATAGACAAAATCTCAGTCTACTAAGAATGCACCTTTTAGGAGGAGACTCAAGTTACAAAATGAAGAACTGCTAATAACTATGCAAAGTCAAGCATGATTCCAGTTCAATAATACAAAAACGTCCAATCAAGTTGAACTGACTAAAGTTCAACAACACAAAAAGGAGGCACTGTGGAGGACATCAGCCCCCAGCCAAGAGCACTGTCAGCAGTCTGTCCTCTATCTAAAGCAATTCCAATGGACATGCTCCAATTCTTGGGCAGGTGGAAAGAGACTTCTTTGAAGCTTGACAGATGTGGATTATAATATTTTGGAGTGCTACTTAATGCTGAGTACCAGTATATTCAAATCTAAAATAATCATTCATACCTGGCAAGGATTTTTGAAGGGAGCATTAGAGATAATATAGGTAAAGTGCTTTACTTTTACTAGTGACTTAACAAACCTGAGCTGTTACATATCTTCAGTCAAATAAGCAAATTTGGTTTCACTACAGCAGAAAAACTTCTGTCCCATGCTGAGTGAATCCATTCTTACCCCTTCTGTAGGTTTCTATGGATTAACTTCTCAGCTAAGAAGCTAAGGAGGACTCAGCTTCCTGTCAGGCTGAGGAATGCTCACTACAGCCAATGCCACATTGTGTCAGCTTGGCTCCTACACTGGCCTTCTCCTGGGAGCTCAGGGCAGGTGTCTTGGGAGGTAGCTGTAAAGAAAGCATGGTGAATGGGGCACTAGAAACAATACCACTTTTAGTACGACCAGTAAGACCAGGAGAAGCGGGGCAAGTTAATGTCCACCAAAGGGTGTTTCATGGCAGTAGCACTAGAGTAGAAATAGATGAAAAGAGAGCTTATAATTACAATGCCTCTGAGAAACACACCCTCAGCAGGCGAACCTGGGTGGCTCACTCAGTTTAACATCCAACTCTTGATTTTGGATAATGTCATGCTCTCATGGGTTGTGAGATCGAGCCCTGCGGGATTCATGGGATTCTCTCTCTCTCTTTCTCTCTCTCTCTCTGCCCCTCCCCTGCTCACTCAAGCTCTCTATATCTTTCAAAATAAATAAATAAACCTTAAAAAAAATAATAATATAAAAGAAACACTCCCTCAGCAGACATAGAATGAGGGATATAACAATGCAGAAATTTCTCTTGTGCCATCAAATAATTCTAACCATAATGAAAGTGGGGGCCAGACTTTACATAGTTTTCTCATTTAATCCTTTCAAGAAATACTCAGTAAGGGGGCGCCTGGGTGGCTTAGTCGGTTAAGCGTCCGACTTTCGCTTAGGTCATGATCTTGCGGTTCGTGGGTTCAAGCCCCGCGTCGGCTCTGTGCTGACTGCCAGCTCAGAGCCTGGAGCCTGTTCCAGTCTGTGACTCCCTCTCTCTCTGACCCTCCCCTGCTCACACTGTGTCTCTCTCTCTCTCTCCTAGAAATAAATAAAACATAAAAAAGAAAAAAGAAAAAGAAATACTCAGTAAGATTCATCAGTCCCATTTTACAGAAGAGGACATAGTTTAAGTAAACGTCCAGGGCTACGGAGCTAACAAATAGTAAAGTTGCAATTTCAACTGTAGGAATCAGTAAAAGCAGCTCCTGGCAGAAGACACTCATTAGAGAATTTACATAGGACTGGAAGGACCCTCGAGAACGGTCCACATATCCCAGACGGAAAGCAAAGTAAATACATAAAAACAAGCAAAGACACCAAGAAACTTAAATTTTACTTTTTGAAAAAGGCCTCCTCTGTGATTCATCACTAAAGATAGGACATTTACTTCTCAATTGTTGTTATTTTACATTTTCATCTAAAGGAAAATGAGAAAAGGATCTGTGACCTTCCCCTATCCCCTCCCCCCCCGCGCCATGTTGAGAGGCACAGGAGCTGTCCAATGCGATCATGAAAACAGGACTGGGTAAAAAAAGGAAGCATGGAATTCAAGAGAGCTAACTGAGCTTAGAAAGCAAATATGTACTTTATATATACTTGCTGGAGGCAATGAGATTTTTAGATTGAATTTTTGTGTCCCTCCAAAATTTCTGTGTTTTAACCTAACCCTCAGTGGGATGGCATTTGGATGGGGGCACTGTGGGAAGTAGTTAGGTCATCAAGGTGGATTCTTATGAAGGGGATTAGTGCTCTTATAAAAGAGACCCCAGAGAGCTCTCTCACCCATTCAGCCATGTAAGGACACAGAGCAAAGACAGTCCTCTACAAACTAAGACATGGGCTCTCGCCAGACACCAAATCTGCTGGCACTATGATTTTGGACTTCACAACCTCCAGAACAGTGAAAAGTAATTTCTCTCATTTATAAGTTACCCAGTTGATTATATTTTATTATAGCAGCCCAAATGGACTAAACCAAGTACTCTCTTGAGGGAAATGATATTTGTAATCAATAATTATACCTACAAATATATGGATCAACTGCCCGAGCTCTGCTGAAGGAAGGGCTCATCACAGAAAATATTCTCCTATATAACGCATTACAACAAAGGCAAGCCACCAAACATAGCTCCATTTTTCTTCTCCTTTTCTTTGTCTTATCAAACTTGTACTCATTCTTTAAGAATTAACTCAAGTCCCACTACTTGCAGGAGTAATAACTGATTTCCCTTGCTAGAACTGAATTTCTCTTTTCTTTGAATCCCTATAGCATTTCATATCTGCATGATTCTTGGCATTTATTATGGTAGCAAGACAATGTTCTGAAATATTTCTTAATTTAATTGTTTTAAAGCCTGTATTTTACCCTAAAGCCCTTCAGCAATTAAATCTGTACTTAAAGACTTAGGTTGATTGCCTCTGGGAAGAAAAGATGGAAAAGAACTCAGTGAAAACCAAGAGTTGATTTCTAGGCTTTTAAATTCCAAATGAAACCTTTAAAAACCTATAGTAGGTAAAGACAACTGTCCTGAAAGTTATTTTTAAATGCAAGAGTCCTGGAAAGACACTGAAAAAGGGTGGGGAATTTTCAAAACTTTGCTTGGAAAACCAAGAGCCAAAGCCTGAAGGAAGAGGCCATAAGGTTTGTCCAAAAATAAAATATTGGAGAAAGAACTGCTCGTCATGTAGGAAGGGCAGGAAATGTTGACTATGAGGAAGGCAGGAGGGCTGAGTAACAGAAATAGGGCGGCCAAAAAAACCATGTGTGTATGAATCATCAGCAGGCTCTCTGGGAACAGCCCAAGAAACCGGAAGCCCTCTAGCAAAGATTCCTTTCCAAAATGGCCCTATGTATCAGGTAATGATGGAAGGGTGGGAGATGATGGATCCGGGCCATCAGCAGAGTCTGACATGGGGCTTGAACCCACCAACCGTGAGATTATGACCTGAGCCAAAGTCCGATAATTAACCAACTGAGCCATCCAGGCACCACTTGATGATATGTTCTATCAAAATTTTTCATCCTGGTTTATTCACTTAATCTGTAATTGCCGGAATAAACTTCACAACCCTAAAGCCTGAAGCTGGGTCAGAAAACTGACCCAGATTCAATTTTTGATCTTTTGGTGATCACTTGGGAGTGTGCTGGGATTGCTATTCTGTTCTGTAGCTGGTAAGCAGATGCGCACTGGCCTCTGAAAGCAAATGGCAAGGGAAACCCAGCCCCATGAATGGAAGTACTTTTGGGTCTCTTGTCCAGCAGAACCATTGTAGTAAATGGGAACATCTATGCACATTAAAGAACTTGTGTTCTTTGCTGGGGTCCACTGGTTTCTTTCCCTAAGTCTAGTGGGACAAGCCTATAGTAATGATGATAATAATAGCATATGGCATGTGTGGAACATTTACTCTGTGCGAGGTATCATTTAAGCATCTGACACATACTAAGAACTAATCTTCATGGTTGTTATATAAAGGTATTATGTCATTTTACAGCTTTGTCATTCCCACTTTACATATAAAGAAACTGAGACACAGATCAGGCATCTTGCCCAAGTGCATAGCTAAGGGCTTATGCTTCTATCACTGTGCTAACACACCTCACTTGTTAGATACTGCACATATCCTTGAACATTTTCCCTATTATTATAGACACTTAATGCAGATTATTTTTAATGACCAAACAAATGTTACATCCTCTACATAACCCAAACTCTCTTATGCAGTATTTAGATGGTTTCAGTTTTTAATTTCATAAATAATGCTCTGATGAATATATTTTCACAGAAATCATTTTCCTGTATTTATGCATTCTCATAAACGCATAGGATTTATTCTTAGGAGTTATGAAGTATAATAGTAGGACTATTTTAAGGGTCTTGAGATACATTGCAAATTTCTCACCAAAAGTGTCATATCAAATTACTTCCCCAATAATAAAGTAGGAGAAGGTTCTCTTTCACCAAAATCTTACTATCATTACATCTTACTATCATTAGGAACTCTTTTGTCAGTCTGGTATGAATAGCAAACAATATCTAATCACTCTTTTTTCATTTTTTATAAGTCAACAATATTTTGTAATAATTAAAAATGTAGACAAAAGATATGATCTTACTATTAAAGTTAACACCTTAAAATTAAATCCGGTATTTACTATGCTATTTAGCATCATTGAGACCATGAATTAGTTATGCTTGAAGAGAATCCAAATACTGCACAACTACACCAGTACTAACTCTTCCATCAATACAACACCAAGGGAGTAGCTAAGGAGGAAATATTATTCATGGAGAGCCCTGAAATAAAATGACCTGCCAAGACCTCATTTCAGTTAAAGAAATAATGAAGATTATACATAGGGAGGAAGAGAAAAAAATAATATTATCATCACAAGTTGATGTTCAAGTATGAAAATGTTTCTGAAAATTTTTTTAAAAAATAAAAAGAGTACTAATTCTTCCTATTGAGTGTCTTGATGCTTCCTTTAACTTTTAAATGCCCTTTCCAGTCGATGACATAAACTAGAGCCTTGAGAAGCTATAAATAGCTCCATCCATGCTCTCCCTCCACCCTTTCAGTGCTTGATGGCCTCCCTTAGGAATGTGTTTGGGCCAGATGGCCTTCAGCCCAACTTCCTGTAAATATTCATTTTTAATGATAATAATTAAAAACACTAATTTGCTCTTGCCCAGGGCCATTTCTATAGAGACCTATTGGTGCTGTACTAACACTAATGAAGTCTTAGAAATGAGACCTTCTTTTCTAATCTGACTAAATACCTGACAATTTGTCCCCAAAGCTATTTTCTAAGCATAAGCAGTGACATCAGACAGAGTTCCTGCCTCTTCCTTTCATCACGGCACTGAGATGAACTTGCATCATTTATATTCCAGTTTGGGCCCAACATGGGCTTTTTGAGGTTGCCCATTCTCCTTCTTTTAATCTTAGAAAACAACATTTACTCAATGGCTTAGAGCAGTGTTTTTCAAACTGAAGGACAACCCCATTAAACAAGGGCTTCACCTAAGGTCCTTAGGCCTCCAGAGGGCCTAGGGATAGAATTCTGTGTGTCTGTAAACTTGAGTGGGGAAAAAATTTGGCATCTTTATTTTCACTAACATTTAATGGAAAAATATTAATTCCCTTAATTACAAACCTATGATTTTGTCACCAACAGAAATGACAGATATCACATTAGGCTATACAGTTATATTGAAATATTATTTATATACATTGCTACTTTGAGATTCTGGTAGTTTATTTTGGATTTTAATTTAAAATCCCACACATTACTATAACACACATTTGAAGATATTTTAATACCTGTATTCTGTTTTCCTTTATAATCCAATGTACCTTATTTTATGCACAAAAACATAGTTATAGCAGAATGCACGTATTCTCAAGGATATTCTCTAGGTTAGATCATTTGTTAGGCCATGAAATAAATCTCAATAAGCTTAAAAGGATTGTACTCATACAAAATATCTTGTCCAAGAGCACTGAAATGAAGCTAGAAATCAGTAACAGAAGAAAAACTAGTAAATTTATAAATATATAGAAATTAAAGAACACACACTCTTTTGAGAGAGAGAGAGCATGAGCGAGGGAGAGGGGGAAGGGGGCAGAGGAAAAGAGAGAAAGAACCTTAAGTAGCCTCTATGCTCAGCATGGATCCTGACATGGGGCTTGATCTCATGACCTTTGGATCATGACCTGAGCCAAAATCAAAAGTTGGACACTCAAACCAACTGAGCCACCCAGGCACCCTGACAGCATTGACTTTTTAAGTAAACAATAGGTCAAAGAAGAAATCACAAAGGAAATTAGTAAATAGAAACAAATGAAAATAAAAATGCAACATTACCAAAACTTATGGGATATAGCAAAAGCAGTGCTCTGAGGGAATTTCATAGCTAAAAATGCCTACATAAACAAAGAGAAACATCTCAAATCAATCACCTAACTTTATGCAGAAGGGCAAACAGAAGCCAAGGCTAACATAAAGAAGGAAACAGCGAAGAATTGAGATAAATGAACTAGAGAAGAGCAAACTAACAGAGAGAATCAATGAAACCCAAAGTTGATTCTTTAAAAAAAAGATCAACAAAATGGATTTAACTAGACCAACTACAGAAAAGAGAAGAGAGATGCACAAAACTAAAATCAGAGATAAAAATGGAGATATGACTACTGACCTTACAGAACTAAAAAGCATTATAACAAAAGTAAAAAGCATTATACGCAGTATGAGAATTATTGTGTAAATAATTATACACAAAATAGACAATGTAAGTGAATAGAAATTCCTAGAAATGTACGAATTTTCAAAACTGATCTGGCAAGGAACAGAAAATGTGAACACACCTATAACCAGTCAAGAGATACTAATCAACCTGCCAGCTAAGAAAAGTCCACAACCAGTCTTCACTGGTGATTTCTACCAAACATATGAAAAAGAATATCTTTCTCAAACTATTACAAAATAACAGAACAGGAGCGACCACCTGATAACTCATTCTATGAGATTGGTATTAGCTTGATACCAAAGCCAGACAAAGGTACCATGAGATAAGAAAACTACAGGCCAATGTCCCTAATGAATAATAAACAAGTTTAATAAGTGACATAGTACAAGATCAACACACAGCATCAGTTATGTTTTATACACTAGCAATGAATAATCCAAAAAGGAAATTAAGAAAATAATTCTATTATAATAATGTCCTAAAGGATAAAATACTTAGTAATAAATTTAACCAAAGAAATGAAAGACTAATACTCTAAAAACTAAAAGATACTGGGGAAGGAAATTTTTAAAGATCTAAGTAAATGGAAGGTTGTCTATATTTATGGATTGAAAGACCTAATATTGTTAAGATAGCAAAATTACCCAAAGTGATCCACAGATTTAAAAGAATCCTATCAAAATCCCATCAGCCATTTTCCCAAAAATAGAAAAGTTGATTATTAAATTCATACAGGAATTGTAAGCCCAACAATCTTGAAATTGCTCAGTCATAACAATCTTGAAAAAGAAGAATGGAGGACTTGCTCTAGTTTCAAAACTTGTTACAAATCTACAGTAATCAAAACAGTGTGGCTACCATTGTGTCTAGGCCAATGAAAGAGAACTGAGAGTCTAGAAATAAATCCATACCTCAATGCTGAACTGATTTTTAACAAGAGTTAAAGAGTTAAATTCCCCATTTAATGGGGAAAGATTAGTTTTATCAACAAATGGCACTGGAACAAATGTATATGCACATGCAAAAGAATGAAGCTGGACTACTACCTCAAACCATAGAACTCTTAAGGAAAAAATATAGGAATACATCTTCGTGACCTTAGATTGGCAACAGGTTCCTAGCAATAACACCAAAAACACCTATAATGATGACAACAACAACAAAAATGATAAATTGGATTTCACCAATTTAAAATATTTGTATATCAGAGGACATTATAAAGAATGTGAAAAGATAACCTAAAGGTTGGATAAAAATATCCATAAATCACTACCTTACAAGAGTTTAATCTCCAGGATATGAAAAACATGTATAACTCAATTAAAAAATGACAAAACTCAATTAAAAAATTAATAAGGGATTTGCAGGGCACCTGGGTGGCTATCAGTTAAGAGTCCAACTTTGGCTGAGGTCATGATCTCACGGCCCATGGGTTCAGTCCTGCGTTGGGCTCTGTGCTGACAGCTTGGAGCCTGAAGCCTGCTTCAGATTCTGTGTCTCCCTCTCTCTCTGCCTCTCCCCTGCTAGTGCTGTGTCTCTCTCTCAAAAATAAATAAACATTGAAAAAGAATTAAAAATAAAGGACTTGAATAGAGATTTTTCCAAAGAAGAAACACAAATGGCCAACAAGCACATGAAAATATGCAAACATTGTTAGTCATTAGGGAAATGCAAATCAAAACCACAATTAGATACCACTCTACAAACATGAGGGTGGCTATCAAA
>NW_027533170.1:6467398-6593176 GCF_008692635.1 Crocuta crocuta
CAAAAAAGGGGGGGGCATAAAAAAAAAAAAAAAAAAAAACAATAGGGGAACCTGGGTGGCTCATTCACTTGAGCATCTGACTTCAGTTGAGGTCAGCAGGGTCTCATGGTTAGAAAGTTCAAGCCCCACACTGGGCTCACTGCTGTCAGTGCAGAGCCTACTTAGATCCCCTGTCTCCCTCTCTCTCTGCCCCTCCCCCACCCATGCTCGCTTGTTCTCGGTGTCAAAAACAAACAAACATAAAACTAAACAGATATAAGAAGTGTTGGCAAGGATGTGAGGTGGTTAGAATCCTTACATATTAATGAACGTAAAGTGGTTCACTCTCTGTGGAAAACAGTTTGACGAATTCTCAAAATGTTAAATGTAGAATTACAAGCCTATCTTTCTCCTAGGTATACCCAAAATACTTAATACAGTTATTTTATTTTATTATTTTATTTTATTTATTTTATTTTATTTTAAATGTTTTATTTATTTCTGAGAGAGACAGCGTGAGCAGGGAGGGTCAGAGAGAGAGGGAGATACAGAATCTTAAGCAGGCTCCAGGCTCTGAGCTGTCAGCACAGAGCCCAATGTGGGGCTCGAACCCATGAACCATGAGATTATGGCCTGAGCCGAAGTCGGACGCTTAACTGACCGAACCACCCAGTCGCCCCAAACACAGGTATTTTAAAGCATGTATAAATATATTCATTGCAGCACCATTTGTAATAGCTAAAAGGTGGAAACAACCCAAATGTCCACTAATGCATGAATAAATAAACACACTGTGGTATATACACAGAATAGAATACTATTCAGCCATAAAAAGTAATGAAGTACTGATGCCTGATACATGATACACCTTGGATACACCAGGAAAACATTATGCTAAGAAACCAGACTCAAATGGTCACATTGTATAATATCACTTGTATAAAATATCCAGAATAGATATATCCAGAGAGACACAAGGCAAACTGGTAGTTGCCAAGAAGTAAGGGAAGAGGAAGAACAGAGTTAACTTCTTTTAGGCTGGCTCTTCTCTCCTTACTTTCTTGGCCCTTGGTCTTCCCCAGGATTCTGTCTGTGGACATCTTCTGAATATTCTTCCAGGAATTCTCTCTGCTCTTAAAGCTTAGAATACCACTCAGTGCCTGATGATCCTGAGCTCACCATCTGTAAGAGCACCAGTTACTATGCAAAATGAGACAAATGACAGAACATGTTGGACCTTCTTTTTTCTTCTTGACGTGTCAGTACAAAGACAAAGATAATATTTAGCTCCAAATCAGAAATTGCCAACTGGCTAACTGGATGTATTGCCAGCTGCTAATAGACATTTCTTTTTGTTTAATTTTAGTTAAATCCAAGTTAGTTAACATATAGTGTAATAATTTCTATCATGATATTCTAGAAGCACTTTAATAATTTTTTTTACGAAGTCTGTTGAGAAGAACAGACTTCCCATATATATTTTTAAGTTTATTTATTTATTTTTGAGAGAGAGACAGACAGCATGACTGGGAAAGGGCAGAAAGAGAAGTAGAGCGAGAATTCTAAGCAGGCTTCACCCCATCAGCAGAGAGCCCAATGCGGGTCTCAAACTCATGAAACCACGAGATTATGACCTGAGCCAAAACTAAGAATTGGACGCTTAACCAACTGAGCCACCCAGGTGCCCCTTTTCTGGCTTCCCAGATTAGTAAATGAAAATTTCATCTACTCACCTGATGCCCAAGCACTGGAAACTCATTATCACCTTTAACTCCTTCCTTTATCAAATTGTCCTGCTAGTTTTATTGGTCAACTCAAAGCTCTGAAATAATACTCCATCCCCACCCTCCAGATTTCCTTTGCATGGCTATTGTTCAGGCTTTTCTTACCTAGAACACTGAACTGAAATGGTAACTGCTCTGGCATTGAGTCTCTACCTGCCCTAAAATGTCAGTCTTCCTCAGAATTTCATAGTCTCCTTTTCCTCCTTTACCAGTCTTCATACCTCCTGTGGATGATTGAATTATTTTTCTTAGTTTCAACTTCAAATTGATTCTCGTAGGACTCCTAAATTAATATACATATTCTTGAAAGTCAGATTTCACAAACTTAAGACGGGTTTGCTGAAGACCCTCGCAAACATCTCTAACTGCTTCTCTGCTGTCTACATGCGGACGTCCCAAGCTGAACCCACTATCTTGTCCCTATGAATGTCACCTGTGTGGGTGGCACATGATCCACCCTGAGATTCAAGTACAAAATCCAACATGGCAGGTGGATTGATCACAAAGCTCAATTGGGTGAGGCCTAGCAAATTTTTATAAATTTGAATTATTCTGGGTCTCCCAAACTGTTGATGTTTTAGGCTACTACAAATCAGGATCCATCTCTGTCTGCAAGGAATCCCTTACATCTTTCTCTTAAATTTCACCTAGGAGGATAAGTTATAATTTTACCTACACAAGAATATTTAGACCTATTTCAGCCCCTTCCATCTCTATCTGTAATGGAGTTTCAGACTTGACCATTTATTACCTGGAAGGCTAAAACAGCTCCCTAATGATCTCCTCACCCTCAATTTACGTCCACAACAGATTCATCATCCATACAACCTACAATTGTTGATTTAATAGTTATGGAAGAAAAAACACCCCACAGACATCACTAGCGAATTCACTACTTAATTTGCATCTACTTTTTAGGACAAAATCCAAGTCCCTTAGTACAGCAATTGACAACCTCCATGAAATGGCCTGTGTTTATCATTATTTTTCATATTCTTCTTTAATTATCACAGTCCTGTTTGTCTGTTCTTGAAATACGAATCCACTTGCATATACCCTCCCAGACCACCATTACTCTTTCTCTTGTGGGCTTATTCCAATCCCTCTACCACCACCCCCAATTGGAACTATCTATATCTTCTACCCAACTGTATGAGTCTGCTCAGGGTGCTGTAACAGAAAAATCCAAAACGGGTTAAGCAACAGAAATGCATTTCCTCATGGTTTTGGAGGCTAGAAGTCCAAGAGCAAGATGCTGGCTGATTCAGTTTCTGGGGAGGGCTCTCTTCCTGGCTTGTAGACAGCTGCCTTCTTACTGTGTCCTCACATGGCCTCTCTTTGGTGCATGTGCATGAAGATAAGGGAAGAGTGAGCTTCTCAAGGTCTCTCATAAAGACACTAATCCCACTGGATCAGGGACCCTACCCTTAAGACCTCCTTTATCCTTAATTACATCTTTATAATTTCTAGTATTTCCATTTGATTATTTCTTTTTTTTTTATTTTTTTAAATGTTTTTTATTTATTTCTAGGAGAGAGAGAGACAGCGTGAGCAGGGGAGGATCAGAGAGAGAGGGAGTCACAGACTGAAACAGACTCCAGGCTCTGAGCTGGCAGTCAGCACAGAGCCCAACGCGGGGCTCGAACCCACGAACCGTGAGATCATGACCTAAGCGAAAGTCGGACGCTCAACCGACTAAACCACCCAGGCGCCCCTCCATTTGATTATTTCTTACTTACAACTTCCAGCTCTACTGGTATTACTCATCTGACCATGGATGTTGTCTACCTTTTCAACTAGAACATTTTTTAAAAAAATATTTTTACCTTTTTCCCCTGGATTAGACATTAACATCTTTTTGTAAAAATGTTTATTCATTTTTTGGAAAGAGAGCTCAAAGGGAGGACTGGAGAGAGAGGGAGACAGAGGCTCTGTGCTGACAGCAGAGAGCCCAACACAGGGCTTGAAGCCACAAACCACAAGATTATGACCTGAACTGAAGTCGGATACTTAACTGACTGAACCACCCAGGCACCCTTATTTACATCTTTTTTTTAAAGTTTATTTTACTTTTCAGTAATCTCTATACCCAACATAGGGCCCAAACACAATCCTGAGATCAAGAGCCACATGTTCTACCAATTGAGCTAGCCAGGTGCCCCTCAACTAGAACTCTTAACTTTTCAAATGTACTTATAAGTGAATTGGTTATTTAAAATTTCCCCAGACTTAAACATTCTCAACATCAGAAGACAAGGATAGCTCTACTTAATACAAATTATAGCCCTTTGTTTGAGGTGCCAAAATGAGATCACTTCCACTGAATAGAAACATTTCCAAGTGGCAATTAATTATCTGAGTGATTAAATGTAACTTTATTAACAAAAGCCAACAATAAAGAAATTTGAAGAGAATGTTTTAGAGTATAATAATTTGACATGAAAAGAAGAAATACTAAAACTTTTTTTCCTGATATCTAGAAAGATCTAGAATTGAGGTGCTCTGTTTACTGTAATACTCTGAGAAGTGAGAAAATTTTGTTCTTGGATTTTAACATTAACAAAGGAGCTTAGATATATGTATTAAAAGCTTATTTATGGACAAAATAATAATTAACGTTTATTGAGCATTTATTGCCATAAATGCCATATAGTGTTCTAATTATATATATATATATATTCATTTATTTACTCTTCATAATTACTCAATTAGGTAGGTACTATTATTATCCCCACTGAAGACATTAGGTATTTAAAATATAGAGAGAATAAATTACTTGGCTCAGAGTACACAATTACTAAATACAGAACAGAGATCTGAACTCAGATATGTGGCTTCGGAGCCCACACTCTTTAACAGTCTTTAAAGCCTATGGAAACCATAAAAGTGAAAGGGATATACAAGGGAACACCAACCCATCTCTTGTACTGTCAGCTAGTGCTGAACACAGGACATGTCCATCCTTTTGCCCACTGTGGGTATAACTGTTCAGAGCGTGGGGGTGAAGTTCACCCATAAATTCGTGTAGTGAATACACTCTTTCATGCTGGAACATACCTATTTTCATCCAATACTCCCATGAAGATTTCAAACCATACTGGGATGAAGACCAACAGGACAGCAAATGGAGATCTCATCAGTGACCAATACTCAATTAGCTAGATCACCTTTCAAACAGTGGCCAATGAAAAATCATCACACATATGACAAAAACTCACAATTTACAAGGAGGATAGCAAGACTGCATAACAGAAAAATTATAGCTTGTACTGAAATACAACTGGTACTGGAAATGGGTTTTTCAAAGAAGTCTAATTATTACACACATACACACACACACACACACAAGCATACGCTAGACTTCCACTTTTAGTAATGGCAGACTAGGTAACTTGCAAGAGGACCACTAAAATGGCTGGTAAAGAGCCAGAGAGTATCTTAATTACTATCAAAGACCCAACATATTAGGAAATTTCTTGCTAAGAGGATGAAGCAAAAGGAGATGCACTAGAGCCCTCCCTTTCAGGGTATTTGCCCAGGCAGGTGACACACCGAGAGCATGAGTTCTTTAAAAAAATTTTTTTTAATGTTTATTCATTTTTGAGAGAGAGAGAGAGCACAAGAGGGGAGGGTCAGAGACAGAGGGAGACACAGAATCTGAAGCAGCTTCCAGGCTCTGAGCTGTCAGCACAGAGCCCAACATGGGGCTCAAACTCCTGAACTGTGAGATCATGACCTGAGCTGAAGTCGGACACTTAACGGACTGAGCCATCCAGGCACCCCAAGCATGATTTCTTTACATTGAAAAGGAGGGAGTGCTAATGACACCAGGAGTCAATACCCTGAGTAAGATTCCCTTCTCCCTAGGTGTCACTTTTATAGTAATTTGCCTATTCCTGGGGAAAGGGCTTAAAGGCAAGCAGATCTTTCATGGAAATTTCAGAAGCTGGAAGGGCAAGTCTGAATTTAGTGCCCACCAAAGGCAGAAACCTGATATAACTCACACTCTACTTGTGATAAAGGCATAAGGGCTGCACTGTTAAGTTACGGTGCTTTGGCAGGTCAATGAGGTAGTTCAGAAAATCCTCAACCCTTGATCCCACATTGCTTCCACTCTTAGGTACCTGTCATGAAAAAACAAAATTCCTCTCTGATAGAAGACATATTCTAAATGCCACAGTATATCTCAAAAATAATTTTTCAAATAAATTTTTTAGCTAACACTAACGGACTATGTGACAACAGAAGTCAAAGTCATTACAAACCACAGACAAGAGAAATAAAACCCATATTTATGCATTACCAGATGTAGAAAGTAGTACAGTTATAGTTGCTATGATCAATGAGAGATAAGCTGAATTTAAGTATGATACAGCACAGGAAAAAGTAAAATATGACACTAAAGATCTGAAAATTAACTAGAAGTTATAGAACTGGAAAATACAGTCATGAAATTAAGAACTCAATAGATAGGTTCAACACCACCAAAGAGAAACTTAATAAACTAGAAGACAGATCAGAAGAAACTAGCTGGAAGGAAGTGTGGAGAGATAAAAATATGGGACTTTGGACAGGACGGACAAATTATTTTCAGTTTGTAATATACATTACAGTCTAATATACATTACTTTGAGTTCCAGAAGAACAAGAAAGATGAGAGACAGAAACAGTGTTTGAAAAGAGCTATTATTTGAATTCAGAGTCTTCATAATGTCAATATAAGTGTGAGTTTCTATGAGGGGCATTCAGCAAGTATTGTAGCCATTAATTTATTCATCCTAAAATAGTATACATTAAATATCTGATATGTCCTGGATACTCTCATAATTATGGAGAATAAAGCAACAAGCAAAATAAAGAGTCTTGAAGAGTTTATATCCTTAGAGACAACACTAAATAAATATATAACATCTTGTATTTTCTTTTAGTGTCAAGTCATTTTGACGATTAAAACCTGCATAAAAGGACATAAAGCAATGAATGAGGTGCTATTATAGACAAGATGGTTAGAAGGTACTTCTCTAAGGAGGTATCTGAGAACTGATCTATATAAGGTGGGAAGGAGACGAAGGAAGATCTGGGTGTAGAAGATTCCATTAAGAGAGAAACATCAAGTATAAGAGACTGAAGGCAGAAGGATGCTTGTTGTATTTAAGGAACAAAAACAAGGCCAATTTGGCAAGACTGGAAACAAGAATGAGGACAGAGGGACTCCTGGGTGGCTCAGTCAGTTAAGCATCTGACTCTGGCTCAGCTCATGATTTCACAATTTAGGGCTCGAACCCTGTGTCGGGCTCTGTGCTGACAGCTCAGAGACTGAAGCCTGCTTGGGACTGTGTGTCTCCCTCCCTCTCTGCCCTTCCCCGGGTCACACTGTCTCTCTCTCTCTCTCAAAATAAACATTAAAAAAAAAAAAAAAGAATGAGCACACAGGGACTCCTGGGTGGCTCAGTCAGTGAAGCATCCAACTCTTGATCTCAGCTCAGGTCTTGACCTCAGAGTTGAGAGTTCAATCCCCACACTGGGCTCCGCAGTGGGTGCGAAGCCTACCTAAAAACAAAATAAGGACAGAATTTCAGGAAATAAGGCTGGAGAGATGGTCAGGGGTCAGATCATGTGAAACCTTAAAGATTTTGGATTTGATTCTAAATATTGTTATTACTGCTGAAAAGTCTGAACCACAAGAAGGATAAGATATGCTTTGCATTTCAAAAGGATCACTCTGTTGAAGGACAATATATTCTAAGGAAGAAAGAGTAGATACAGACAGAGACCTTACCAGGCCACTGCAGTCCCAGGCAAGAAAATATGGTGACTTTATCTAGGGAAGAGTAGTAGAGATATCGCAAAGTAACCAGAAGTCAGTATATATTTTGAGTGTATTTCCAACTGGTTGTGGAGATAGACTGAAGGTGAATTATGAAACCCAAAGAGATAAATCAAATATGACTCTAAGGTTTTAGCACACAAACTTAGCACTTGAATGAAAGGAGCATTCCTATTAAAGTCAAGAGCATAAGAAGGAAGATAGTATTTATAATTTTCAACACTATAATGGAGATTTTGGTTAATGCGATAAGAACAAAATGGAAACTATCAGAAAATATTGGAGAGGATGAGACATCATTATATTGTTTACACTTAATATGATATCTACCTAAATAATCCAAAGAATAAACTGAACAAAAGTAAGAAAACAAATAGAAAATCCAGGAAAGGAACTGGATATAACACACACACACACACACACACACACACACACACACACAATTATTAACAGATTTCCTGTACAGCAGCAATAAAATTTTAAAATACATATAAATAAACTGTAGGGAAAAATGTGCAAGATCTTATGAAGACCATGATGTACTGTTTCATATTGCCGTGGAAAGCATTTACCAATGAAAAAACTCAGGAATACATAGAACAGAAAGAAAAGAACACTGAGTGTGATTCCTTTAAAAATCAACAACACAAGTTATGTGTATTTGTATGTATACATGTGTATATGTATGTGTATATAATTTTAGTTATAGCAAAAATTTAACACTGTGAACTGTTGGTGGTAGGTAAGTGGATGGGAGGAAGTTATTACTTAGGAGAAGGTATTGTCCTTTCCCAATCTGTACAGGTAAGTACTGTTTACAATAAGCATTATAAAACTTATGACAAAAAAAAGAAAAATTATTTTTATTCAAAAGTATAATCAAAAATTCCCATAATAGCAGGCACAATAGTTAATATTTATTAAATACCAGATAATGCACTAAGAACTGTGCATTTACTAGTTCATGCATTCCCCGTTAGGATGAATGTTCAGCCTTATGACATTGGTATTAAAATTTTCCCATTTAACAGGTGATAAATTTCAGACAAAGGGGAAGTCGCTGAAGCTCACACAGCATGAAAGAGGCAGGGCCAAGCTTGGAATGGAAACAGTCAGATTCAGAAGCCCATGCTCCTATCCACTATCCTGACTGAAAATAAAAACAGTCTTACACATCATATGTACACCACAAACAGTAATGCATTTGGAAAATAAGGACAGGGATTAAAAGGGAAGATTGTGTTGAAACGAAAGGAAGAAAGCAGAAGCTGACGTGATAGTTGAGTCCATAATAAAAATTCCTGCCTTCACGATAGAAGTTCAACTTCCCTATGGAGGGAAATCACTCTCATTATACATCCTCCCTGGTGATAGAATTACTGCTACTTTACATTTTCTTCTTTGTGTTTATCTGTAATTTTAAGCTTTTCCACTGTCTACGCAACTTCCTTAAGAATCAAACTGTTACAAAGTGCTCTGGGTACAGGCTTATCAGGCATATCCAACATAAATGACCAAATGTCAGATACTGAGAATAAATGGTGACACAACACACCATTCACAGATACAAGTGATTCCTTAGTAATTCTCACTGTGATTTAGCTTTATATACATCGACTGTCTTAGTGACTTCAAATGCATTAATAAGTATCAAGAATCCTGAGAAGATGCCAGATAAATAAGCTTTTATTATATGTTATCACATGCTTGCCTTGAAGACTAAACTTTGATGTAAATATCATGTCCACTATCCATATTTTCAACGTGTTAAATGGCTAAACCAAACTGCTTTATACAGGCTGATACCCTTGAAGTTATCATACAATGAAAGCACCTCATGACTGGAATAAGAGTTCATATATTATTTATTATAACCCTTCACATAACCAATAATTACTATCAAATTCTTTTTGTCTCAGTGGAAATAAAAAGGAGGTTATAGGATCAAACCGTACGGATCAGATGTTTTTAAAAAAAAAAATAGTAGAAACTTGGAGTGCCTGGGTGGCTCAGTGGGTTAAGCGTCTGGCTCTTGGCTTCAGCTCAGATCATTATCTAGAGGTTTGTGAGTTCAAGCCCCGAATTGGGCTCCCGGCTGACAGTGCAGACCCTGTTTGGGATTCTCTATCTGTCTCCCTCTGCCCCTCCCCTGCTTGTGTTTTCTCTCTCTCTTTCTGCCTCTCTCTTTGCCTCTTCCCTGATAATGTTCTCTCTCACTCTCTCTCTGTCTCTCTGCCTCTCCCCTGCTCATGCTCTCTCTCTCTCTGCCCCCTCCACTCTGCTCATACTTTCCCTCTGCCCCTCCCTTGCTCATGCTTTCTCTCTCTCTCTGCCTCTCTCCTGCTCATGCTCTCTCTCTCCCCTCCACCCTGCTCATTTTCTCTCTCTCTGCCCCTCCTCTGTTCCCTCTTTCTACCTTTCACAAAATAAATAAACTTTATTTTAAAAATAGCGGAAACTCTTGACATATTAAAGCCCCGTTGAATTCCTGGCAGATAAGCACATTCTTATGAAGAGCCTACAGTTATCCAGGAAAAATAGTGAATCAAAATTAAGCAGGAAATTAACTTTTGCCAATGCTATCCTGGAAAAGTCTGCGTAATGCTTGATTTTGTTTTGTTTTGCTTAAACAAATAGGTGGACATTCCTCCAAATTCGGAACCTAAACTGGTCAAATAGTAAGAATTGTTACTTTCACTATTACTAAAAGAAAACCTGAAGAGTCTAATTATTTTACACTATGAATTCTGCACCTGCTGCCCTGCCTGTGGAAAGAGCCCTTCTGTCCTGCATTCACATGCTCGAGCTGAATTCCTCACCTTGAACTCTAAGATGGTAAAAAGTCATATAAAGTAGTCTAGCATGACAGTACCATCACCGAAAGCCATTTCATAGGGACTAGACCAAATGGTTCTATCTGGAGAGAAATGACCCCTGAGACCTGGCCTCGGAATGCCAGGCTGGAGTTTAGAAGGGTCTCGGTCTTCTAAGTCCCCGGGACCCAGGAGGCACCTCTCTGTTCATGACCCACTTCCTCTGTTCTTTAAGTTACCAGGTATCACCTACACAAGTACTGATGCAACCCATGGAAAACTGAAAGGGGCTGCACTGGTCTTTGCACAAGGGAGGCTCATATTAACCCATGCAGGTGCAAACCGCTGAAATATAAGCCTAGTGAGGCCAAAGGTGAGAGATGGGTTCATAGTTAGTTCTCCAGTACTGCAGGCTGTTTTCCTTATTTAGAACTCCCCTATGACCCAGCAATAGTACTGCTAGGAATTTACCCAAAGGATACAGGAGTGCTGATGCATAGGGGCACATGTACCCAATGTTCATAGCAGCACTCTCAAAAATAGCCAAAACATGGAAAGAACTTAAGTGTCCATCAACTGATGAANAGGAAAATAAATACATAAATACATAAATAAATAAAAATAAAACATCGGATAATCTTGGGATCGAAGAATTGGAATCCAGTTTAGAAATTCTACATGGAGGGGGTACCTGGGTGGCTCAGCCAGTTAGACATCTGACTTTGGCTCAGGTCATGATCTCACAGTTTGTGGGTTTGGGCCCTGCATCAGGCTCTGTGCTGACAGAGCCTGGAGCCTGCTTCGGACTCTGTGTCTCCCTTGCTCTCTGCCCCTCTCCTGCTCATGCTCTGTCTCTGTCTCTCAAAAACAAATGAACATTAAAAAATGTTTTTAAAAATAAATTCTATATGGAAAGGATAATAAGCATAAAGATGCATATTAGTAATAACAGTTGTGACAGAACTCAGGAAAATGAGGGTAGAAAAGCAAATGAATGCATGATGAATGAGTTGGTGCATTGGACGGGGCACCTCCCTTTGTTCATCAGCTCTTGGTGTTTTCTTCTCATTTGGCTTAGACAGTTTGCCAAAATGCATAAGCTTGGGTGTCAGTGCTCACTGTGAGCGATTCAGGGAGCAAACCAGGCTATTTGGGGAGCATCGAGAAGTAAGTGTTGAGGGTGGGATCAGAAGGAGGTGGCATTTCAGGTGTTCTGGCACAGCGGGGGAAGGAGCTTCTTGCAAAGGACAGAACATTCTCCCGGAAAGAAGCAACGGTCCTAACATCTGAAGACAGAAAAAGAAACACCGGTTTTCCCACGTGAAGAAAAAAATCAGTTAACTGTAAGTTGACTCAAAACGTCTGTATCTAGGGGTTCCTAAGTGGCTCAGTCATTTGAGCATCCAACTCTTGATTTGGGCTCAGATTATGATCTCAGAATTGTGGGATAAAGCCCCACATTGGACTCCACACTCAGTGTGGAGTCTGCTTGGGATTCTCTCTCTCCCTCTCTCTGCTCCCTCCCCTGCTCATGCTCTGTCTCTCAAAATAAGTAAATAAACATTTTTTAAAAAACACCTGGGTGACTCAATCAGTTAAGCAACTGATGTGAGATTTTGTCTCAGGTCATGATCTCACAGTTGTTGGGATCGAGTCCTATGTCAGGCTCTGGGCCAACAGTGGTCAGCCTCTTCCCTGCTCTCTCTCTCTCAAAATAAATAAAACTTTAAAAAATAATAAAAATAAAAAATAAAATAAATTTTAAAAACTCAGGTGTTTTAAAAACACCTGAGTGCCTGAATTAGCCACAATTTACATAGCTAAGTCTGGCTTTAATGTAAATATTGATAGGATATGAAATTTTTTTCTCTCAAAAGCCTTTCAATCACTATCCAAAGAATATTGTTTTTCAGGCAATTAAAATAATTTTCATCTAAGAGGACAAAGAGAATTTAAAAAATCAGTCTGTGCTTCATTAAGAAAAATTATGTTTTAAGAAAAACACCATCATGGAACAGTAGAGATTGAATTCTCAGAGTAATCTGGCTCAAAATTCAGGGTCAAACACTACTTTTTGGGGCCCTAGTCCCTTGAGAGTGGAGATGATTTTTTTTCCCTTGGTATATAACATCAGTGACATTGTCTACCCTCAAATAAATACTCGAAAAACCACCATCGTCGAGGGCAATTCCATGAGCAGGTGAAGACTTAGTCTATGGTCAGTGGGGGTGAGTGGCAAATGGGCCCAGATACGTCTTCCTGGGAAAGTCTACGCATGAAAACCTCATTAAGAAAAAAAGAGGGCAAAAAAATAAATAAATAAAAATTAAAAAAAATAATAATAAAAAAAAAAAAAAAGAAAAAAAGAGGGCAGCTGGGTGGCTCTGTCAGTTGAGCACCTGACTCTTGATTTTGGCTCAGGTCATGATCTTACGGTTGGTGGGATGGAGACATATATTGGGCTCTGTGCTCAGCATGGAGACTGCTTGGGATTCTCTCTCTCTCTCTCTCTCTCTCTCTCTCTCTCTCCCTCTATCGCTCTCTCTCTCTCTCCGCCTCTCCCCAGCTTGCTCTTCCTCTCAAAATAAGGAAATAAGCTTTTTAAAAAAGAGAGAGAAAAAAAGAAAGAGAGAAGAGTACTCATGTAATATCTTAATATTAGTTTACCAAATGGGACAAGGAGAGAAGATGGTCAGAAACAGAATTACCACACTTTCTTACAGGTGTGGTGTCAGGATATGTAAAAGTTATGCTCAAGGGAAACTATCGAACTTTATCTGCCTGCAGGTGGCTGTAGTAGGAGCTGTGAGAAGAACACAGTTTATGTACGTTTGATGGGAATCAGTCAGCAAAACCTTGGGATACTAGATACTGTAATATTCTCACACTTGAGCATTTTGCAATGCAAGACACCTGTGTGAAGTGTGATGTGACTCATTCTTCTGTACACCAGTCTGCACTCTCCTAGACCCAGGGCTTCCCTCGTGTGGCATGGAACAGGAAAGGTGACCTGGGACAGAAGTCATGTGAGTAATGCAGAGCAGGAAGGAAAAGCTGGGGGCAAGGTTGCCCAAGAACGGAGCCTGCTCTGGTCCAAAAAAACCCATATAAGCTTGTCTCAATGGAGTTCTGGCAGTTTGAAGATGGGGAGTAAGTGTCAATGACCCAGCCTGATTTTCCCCAGGCAGCTCATGCTGAGAAAGATCATTTAGACCTCCCTTGGATTATATCAAACCCTCCGAACAGATGTTATCTACCCTGAACCTCAACAACTTGATTCGAATGACACAATGAGATAAGTTACGGAAGACAGAACATTCACAGCAGACAGAGTGGCTGCACGCTAGTTATGTGTGGTGATGGAGCCTGTGCACTGTGGCTGGTCTGAACAGAGATGTGCTGTGGCTGCAAAAAAAAAAAAAAAAAAACCAAAAACAAAAACAAAAACCTCCACACTGTTTGAAGGCTTCAAACAAAATAATAGTATAAAAGATCTCCGTGACGTTTGTGCAGATAATACATTAAAAAGAAAACAATTTTGGAATACTGGGTAAAATAATATGTATTATTAAAACTTGCCCTCTTCTCTGAGCTGACAGTGTGGAGCCTGCTTAGGGTCCTTTCTCTCCCTATCTCTGTCCCTCCCCCACTTGCACACATTCTCTCTCTCTCTCCCTCTCTCTCTTTCTCTCTCAAAATAAATAAAAAATTTTTAAAAAGGAGAGCTCAGAAGTGCCAGGATTATGGATCATGAAAGGATGAAAATATTAGAGCACACATCACAGATTATACACAGAAGTCACCGAATGTGTATTGTTAATGATCATGTTTCAGTTATGAAGAAAATTCACGGAGTTACAGAAATGATGACAAGGATGGTAGACTTCAAGATTTTGGGAAAAAGATGAGCTGTTGCCCAAATATAAAGATGGAATCGGTCATTAAGGCATATTTAGCTGGGAGCCCCAAATATCATTTAATTGGAAGGATGTTTTCTAGTCCATAAATCAGGTTCACAGATGTTTCCTCATTAAACTGCATTACACAACTTGGGGGTAGGGAAGGTTTTCCCTGGGCCCAGGGGATAGAAGCTCAGAAAGCCTTGCCTGCCTGTGCAGGCAGCAAGCCCAGGACAGATGAAGGGATGTGAGGGGCACTGTTTGGACAATCTCTCTACTCAGTAAGATCCCTCCTGAAGCTCCCAATGCCCCTGAGAGAGAAAGGGGCCCATGCATAGTCTACAGGGTGCTGGTCGAGTCAGCCATTTTATTCCTCCATCTCTTAACATTTTATTAAATAGAGGGGCTTTTCGGAAAAGGGAGAATTTCTCATGTGAACTAACACTTGAAGACTGAATTCTCTGTACTTTATAAACAAAGAGTTGAAAGATCAAACGTAGTTAGAGTTGTCTTGGTGGAACAGGGGGATGCCTGATTTTAGGTTGCACTGGCCATTGAGGAAGGGTTGGATTGGAGAAGCTTCAAACTCCAGGTTGAAGAGGGCAACCCAATCCAGAGGGTGGAGGAGAGAGACTATCATACAGGAACAATCTTCAGTGTCTAACATGTGCTACAGACTTTTCTTCTTTTTTTGAGAGAGAGCGTGAGCAGGGGAGGAGAGAGAGAGAGAGAGAGAGAGAATATCCCAAGCAGGCTCCATGCACAGCCTGGAGCTGATGTGGGGCTCGATCTCATGAACCGCGGGATCATGACCTGAGCTGAAGTCGGACGCTTAACTGACTGAGCCACCCAGGTGCACCTGAGTCCAGTGGTTCTGACTCCAAATCCAAAGAAATTTAAATACAATCTCTCTTTTCCATCCCAGTTTTATTATTTTATTACATCTTTCTGAGACTCTCTTTGAAAGTATTTTCTGTAAACTCCAGAATGTGGATGATATTGCAAAATCCTAACATTTGAGCATCATAGGGAAACTAAGAGATTATCTGGGCCCATTGCGCTCCTTATAAATAGGAGGACTGAAGCCCAGAGAGGTCAAATCATTGTTTCAAGGCCAAAGAGCCAGATGGATGGCAGATAAACTGCAAATGGGATCCAGTTATTCACTGCATTACAACGAACCTCCTGTCTTTTGAAGTTAGGCTTTAAAAGGACTGAAAATATTCAACATTGATAATAATTTTTAAAAACACATGTTTTTAGCCAGTATTCTTAGCACTTCTCATGTCTGATAGAACTTAATTTTAAATCAGTCCCATGAAGAAATTACTACTAGTTTTGCAATTTTACCCACTGGGAAACTGTAGCACAGTGAAGGAAATTTCCCCAAGACTGTTCAGCTAGTGAGTATCACAGCCAGGATTCACTCCCAGGCAGTCTGGCTCTGAAGCTCATACTTTTTTTATCCACTCTGCTAAATTGACTCTCTTGAAAAATGTCTTTAAGGCTCCTAGAAACTTTGGGAGTCATCTGACTTTTTAAAAAATTTTTAACTTCAATTTGCTCTAATGAACCAAAACATTAATTTGCTAAGTGGCTGGTCTTTAGATATTATTCGTCCTTTCCAGAGTCTGATGGTATTGCAGATTTCTACTTTTTCGGGATCAGCTATGAAGAAAACTAGTTGACCCCTTAGTAGACAGAGTTCTCCACACTGATGCTTGGAAATTATAAAGTGAAACAGAAATCTCGTTAGCTGTGGCCTATATATTGGGGTATATATATCATAGCCCCACACCGAGATGTAACAAAAGCTATGTCACGATAAGGATTTAGACATATAACAAAGTGGAGAGCTCCATTCTACTTGATAGATGGGATGCTACTCAATTCATGAATCACTTAATAAAGCCAGTTAGATCTTTTAAAAACAAAAATGTGGAGCACCTGGGCGGCTTAGTCGGTGGAGTGTCCAACTTTGGCTCAGGTCATGATCTCATGGTTGGTGAGTTTAAGCCCCACATGGGGGCTCACTGCTGTCAGCTCAGAGCTTTCTTGGAATCCTCTATTTCCCCCTACCTGCCCCCCATTTTTGTTCCCTCAAAAATAAATAAAACAATAAATAAATAGAACAATAAAATAAATATGTCACCAAGTGGTATCCAGCACTCTGTTTTTGAATGAGCCCCCTCTAGGTTATGAGGCAAGGTTTCCAGATGTGTAGTTCATTACTGACCCATTACAGCAATCAGTACCATGTACCCAGCTTTCTCTATGCCCTCTCTTGAATGGTATCTGCCTGCTCGGTAGGGCCTGATAGAAAGCACACTCAAGGGCCATGGACCGCTGGCTTGTGGGTGATGCCAGCAAGTGGAGACAAGTTCATGGGCCACTCCCAAAGATCAGACTCTTGAGTAAATGTACACAGCCTCTGGGATCCAGGCTGGTATTATCCACCTGCTCCCCATCCGAGCTCGTGATTAGTCATACACTGCCGTGGAAATGATTACCAGGGAAAATCCTACACAAGTACACATAGGTCTTAGCAAGCAGGTGCAAAGCATCAAACATCATGCTCCAGTGAATTCAGTCATGTTCTGGTTCTCTGCCTTTTGGGCCCTCTGATGAGCACTTTGGACACAAGGTTCACCTTGAGGCCAGCACACACTATTCTTATGATGACATCAGCCTGCCTTCTTACCAAATCGCATGCCTAGGGCCTGCATTAAGGGATGAGTGGGTGGTAGGACCAGGATGGACTGGGGTCCACACATGCTGGGCTCCTGGATGCTTTGTTCATGGAAGGACAGATACTTATTCCAGGCCCTTGTTCTCATCACAAAAAGGTAGAGGTGCCCACATAACCTTGAGAGTCAACTGAATGCCTTGAACACAACTAACTTCAACAATGGAAAGGTATTTCTATCATCTCTGGGTTTTTTAAAAAATTAAGTTGATTAATTTATTTGGAGAGAGACAGCATGAGTGGGGGAAGGATAGAGAGAGGGGGAGAGAGAGAGAGAATCCCTGCCAGCACACAGCCCAATGAAGGGCTCGAACCCATTAAACTGTGAGATCATGATCTGAGCTGAAACCAAGAGTCAGAGGCTTACCGACTGAGCCATCCAGGCATCCCTATCATCTCTGTTGTTAATTATTGAATCTTCAGATGTGCTTTTAAATCATCACCTTGAAATCATTTTCTTAGAGATCCTGAGAGAGTGAATTCCTCAGTGGGGCTCTTCAAATGTTAACAAAAACACCCAAGAGTCTGTTATTACTAATGTACACACCATATGTTTATCACATGCTTATCCTGAATTGCTTAAAAATAAACCACAGTTAACATGACTCCCTGGGGAAGCTCAATGGTCCAGGAGACTGCAGCGGTCACAGACTTATGAGGTCACACAGTCTTTGAGAAAAACAATTTCCTCCTTCCTTTTTTTCCCCTTTCCCTGACTCTCCAGTCACACCTGCTAAGGCTTAGACAGATCTGTTGCTGCCTTACTCTATGCAAACACTGTAAACACAGGAAGGTGGGAGCATGGCCAGTTTTCCATATTCAGACAAAAGCCACCTACAGCTACTAGAACATTCAGCTATGAGGGAAGACTTCAGGCCAGAAGAGGAGGCAAACCAGATAAAGGAGGGAAAGAGACTCCCCTGAACTGCTCTCAGGAAAAAGAGAGCTAAAGGCATCAAGACAGAGCTGTTTTCTTTTATTTCACTTATTCATTCATTTTATTTTATTTTTTTTTAGAGAGAGAGAGCAGAGGAGAGGGGCAGAGGAAGAGAGAGAATCTGAAGCATGCTCAGCTCAGTGCAGAACCCGACATGGGGCTTGATCTCACAACTGATCCGAGATCAAGGGTCCAACACTTAACCAACTGAGCAATCCAGGCACCCTATACATTTGTTTTAAAAAATATACATTCACATCCTACTCTGTCACAGGTACTGTGCACAGGATACAGAAGAGGACAAGATTTTCAAGTTCTCTTCCAGAACTTGGCCTTCGATAAGGAAAGATAATTAATATCTGCATGTATAAACATATATACACAGCAGACAATTACAGATGCTCATTTAGAAGCATGATTTAAGTTGAGAGCTGAATGACAAGATGGGGTAAAACCATGAAAAATCTGGAAGAAAGATTTCAGAGAAGAGGATGGGATAAAACCAAGGGGCTGAGTTGTAAAAGAATTTCAAGATTGGCTTTAAGAGGTAAGCAGAGACTCTGTATTCTTCTTTTTTGTCCCCCAAGAAGTGATTTTCATCCCCCTTGAAGGTGATATCACCTCTGGTGGAGAATGCATGGTCTAAATTTAGCAGAATGAAAAGGAAACATGACCTACATTCTAGCTTTCATGTAGCTGATTACATGTACTTTGCATGATTCCTTCGTATTTTTTATATTTTTTCCCCATGAGCCATTAGGAGAAATACTCCATATTTTTTTTAAAGATTTAAATTCCAGTTAGTTACCATATAGTCTACGTGTAGTCTAATATTAGCTTCATGTGTACAATTTAGTGATTGAACACTTCCATATATGATACTCATCACAAGTACCCTCCTTAATCCCCATCACCTATTTCACCCATCCTCTTCCCCCCCACTGACCCCACGCTGGTAACCATTAGTTTGTTTTCTAGAAAGACTCCACATTTTATTTTATTTTTTAATTTATTAATTTTTAAAAAGCTACATCCAAGTTAGTTAGCATATAGTGGAACAATGATTTCAGGAGTAGACTCCAGTTATTCATCCCCTATGTATAACACCCAGTGCTCATCCTAACAAGTGTCTTCCTTAATGCCTCTCCCCCATTTAGCACATTCTCCCACCCACACCCCCTCCAGCAACCCCCAGTTTGTTTTCTGTATTTAAGAGCCTCTTATGTTTTGTTTCCCTCCTTGTTTTTATAGTATTTTTGCTTCCCTTCCATTATGTTAATCTGTTTTGTATCTTAAATTCCTCATATGAGTGAGATCATATGGTATTTGGAAAGACTCCACATTTTAGACCAGGGAAAGATTTTGAAATTTAACACTAAGGGGAGTGATAAGGTTTGATTTACTTTTCAGAAAGATCATTAGCTGCTGTGCAGAGGAGAAGGGGTAGAGGAAGAGAGTGAGGAGCTACTGCACAGTTTGAACAAAAGATGGCGGTATCTCAGAGTAGGGTGGTGGAAGCAGAGATCACAGAAAGGGCATGTATTTAAGACAAGTTTTGAGGTAGAACTGGTAAGACTGCTGAAGAATTGGATATGGGCTGAGAGGGAAAGAGAGGAAATAAAGATGGTATCTAGAGTGTTTTCTTCCCCTTCTAAAACTCTGAACAACTGTGGAATCATAAAATTGGAAGCCAACAGAAACCCTGGTCCAACAACCCACAAAATGTCTCCGTGTCCCCATGGCCTCCAAATGCTCCAATTTATGCCTTTACCATCCCTAATCTGTTAAAATAACTGCAATCTTAGTCTCCATGTAACCACTTTCTGGCTGTTATATTCATCTCTCAAGACTGAAGATGTGATCCTTGAACAAAGGTTCTTCTCTGCCAACAAGAGAAAATCCAAATTCCTTACAGAAATAAAAAGGTGTTTCCTGATCTGGCTCCTACCTGGCTTTTGCCTCCCTACTTCTCTCCCTCCTTTTGTCTGTCTGTCTGTTTGTCGCCCCACCCCCCTTTTCTGTGTGTGTGTGTGTGTGTGTGTGTGTGTGTGTACGAGACTTACATCCCTACATATCCTTCATTAAGGCCATAACAAGCTCCATACACTTTCTAAAACACACCATGCCCATTTCATGGTGCTGTCTTCCTTCAAAAGCCCTCCTCAACACCTAATCCATCTGGAATATTATTCCTCATTTTCTTTCAAGAGTCCAATGAGTTTCCCAATATCATTTTCTGTCAAATTTTAGTTGGCACTGTACCTTGTGTATGTAGTTCTAATACAACATTGCATTGTATTTGTGAGGTCTGGTTCACACATCTTCTTCCTCTTTGGATTGTAAACTCCTTGAAGGTAGGCACCCAAGGTTTTCCCCCTTCTCTATGTGCCTTTCACAGTGACTGGTATCTACCAAATGATCAATAAATATTAAGTGAAGAATTAAATTCAAAACCTCTACTTTATCTCCATCAAGCAGCCACCTAGCCTTTGCGTAAATACTTATTGACTCTGAATTCAATATGCCTCTTCTCTGTCCATCCCTTTTTACCCATTCATCTTGGGCTTCCTTGTTTTTTTAAGTTTTTCATGCATTTATTAAATTTCAGCATTAAAGGAGTCAAGCAACAAGATAGGACCTGTTTTCATGATATTATGTTCTAGTATGGAGGAAGGACAGAGTAACAGTAAATAAGCAAGGAAATTAAGTGTGTTAAGTTCTAAACAGAAAATTACACACGTTGAATTGATAAAATAACAGAGGTCCTTAAACTGGGGAATCATGGAGTTCCTCTCAAAACAGGTGACATCTAAAATGACATCTGCAGGGAACCTGGTTGTCTCAGTAGGTTAAGCATCCAACTTCAGCTCAGGTCATGATCTCAAGGTTCCTGGGTTCAAGCCCTGAGTCAGGCTTTGTGCTGACAACTCAGAGCCTGGGGCCTGCTTTTGATCCTGTGTCTCCTTCTCTCCCTGTCCCTTCCTCACTCACACTCTGTCTCTCTCTCTCTCTCAAATAAGTAAATAAATAGACATTTTTAAAAAATTTTAATAACATTTGAAAGATTAAAAAAACCCAAAGGATCCAGTCTTGGCAAGATTGGGACAAGAGGATTGCAGACAGAATGGTAGCTACTTCTAAAAATTGTCAAGGAATGGAGGCACTCTGTGGTTAGAGGCTCATAAGCTGTAGGGAGAGTAGCCAAGGTGGGCGTGGCAGGTTGGGTGGAAGCTGGATCACAGAGCCTGCTGAGAGTGTGAGATGGAGTTTGGATTTTATTCTAAACATAATGGAATGCAATTGGAGGACCATAGTCAGGGTAGTGGCATGACCTGACTTAGATGTTTTGAAGGGCACTTTGGCTGCTGTGAAGAGACCGTGTTTGTAAAGAGTCATGGTCATGCAAACAGAAGTGAATGAAGGCAGGTATCTCCTAAGCCTAGAGCCAACATTAACAGACATCAGGAAGCCTTTCATATACAGTAGAAGCTCAGATTGTGAGGAACTTGTTCTGTGAGTGTTCTGCAAGACGGCCAAACATTTCTAATAAACTTTAACTTGATCATTGAGTGCTGCCTTGCAATACGAGCAGTACCTGATGCCAAACATCACATGATCACAACTGAGCCAATGTTTCTTCTCTCTCCCTCCCTCTCTCTCTCTCTCTCTCTCTCCCCCTCTGCAGGATTGTGGGTGATGGTCTCCCATGCTCAGATGCTCAATCTCAGGCCATGGTGTTTGGCAGAAATCAGTGACTTTTCAGAAGGTTGGAAGGTGCCCACTACTGGTAATACTGTATCTTTTGTCACTTCAAAGCACCTATGGACAGTCCTTTCTTTCCCACACAAGAGTAAGCTTAGGAATGCTTTGCTTCATTCTAGGTCACGCTGCCAGTTACATTAAATATAGCGTATGACAATAGTTTATTTTAATACTATACTGTAGTCAATATCCGTTAGTGACAGTGAAAGTCATTCTACACAATAACCCTCCTCTCGTCTCCCTCACATCAACTATGAAGGTTTTCAAAGGGAAGTGCAGGTTTATTTTTCTTTATGTTTTGTACTTTCTTTATTCTTTTGTATTATATTACAGTATTGTAATCATTTTTATAGAAATATTTTGAGGTTGTGGAACGCATTATCCGAGTCTCCATTATTTCTTATGGGGAAATTTGCTGAGTTATAAGCATGTTTCCAGAACAAATTATGCTCCCAAAACAAGGTTTGACTGTACTTGAATCAGCTTGTTGCCAAGACAAACTCCCAGCTCTTGTTTATGGATACAGTGTGATCCCCTGCTGGGCCTGGTACCCTTCCTCAGCTAGGGGTTCCTGGACCTAGCACAATTCAGGGGATGTCTGCGTTGGAAAACTATTCCCTCCCTTAACCTAATACAAAGTTCTTCTGTTATGCAGTCAGGGTCACATTAGCCCTAAGAATTTCTACTGACCTCTGAGTCAATGTCCCCCTACCCAACTTCTCATCTTTACTTTCCTCTTCCAGTCCTCCCACACATCCCCAGGAGCCTCTATGTTTGAAATAACCATTGAATTCATTAAACAGCAGGAAACCCAGAAGGGTCAGCAATGGCTCAGTCTAAGGACCAAGTATTCTCTGGAAAGAAAAAGGAGACTATTTAGATTTTTAATTTAAAAACAGAATTTGCTTTGATCTTGCTATTGATGAATTAAAGTACTTGTGCATTTTATAAGCCGTTTGAATATTAAAGTCTCCTCTTTGAACTGGAGAGTCAAGCTTAGGAAATAATGGATGTGCTAATGTGAGACATAATTAGCCTAGGAAATGAGAGTAGTGGGGGAGATATGAAAAGCAGGGTTTGGGATTTGTTAAAGATACTTCCCAATTATGATCATTTAGCTTTGGTTTTTAATGAGTGTAGGTACTCATGGAAGTGGTTCTTAGAATAACATAGGTCTGTGAAATATGCCAGAGAGAAGAGGGTCAGACTTTCCCATGACTGCTTGAGACCTTCAGCATCCTCTCATATACCTGGGTTTTCAGCCTCCTTTCAAGGACATGTCTATAGAGGAAGATATTTATTTATTTTATATTTTTAATGTTTATTTATTTTTGAGAGAGAGACAGAGCATGAGTGGGGAAGGGGCAGAGAGAGAGGGAGACACAGAATCCGAAGCAGGCTCTTAGCTGTCAGCACAGAGTCCGGAGCTGGGCTCAAACTCATGAACCGTGAGATAGTGACCTGAGCCAAAGCCGGAAACTCAACTGACTGAGCCACCCAGGCACCCTTAGAGGATCTTTACACACCATACTTCTCCAAAGTGTCTTTTCACCTCTCCCTTCAACTCTTATCACCACATCTGCTACCCCCCCCAACACCAAATAAAAAGGACCAAACATATTTAAAGCAAAAGGTTTTCCCTACATTAAGCTCTATCATTTGGCAAGTTCTGCCCTAGAAACAAACCACTCTTTAAATGTGGCAAACCAATGCATTCTTGATTGACCAGAATGAGTAAATCCCACTTCATAAATTCATCAGATTACTTAAGGTTTATTTTGGGTAAAGCCAAGCTTATGGGTAGATGCTGAACAGGACAGTAAAATCAGAACATTCAGCATAATTGTGCACGGATTTTCTGGAGTTTTGAAAATCTCGCTGATCATTTTTCCCCCAAGTAAATGAACACATTTCACTTAAATAGGTTTTTTTTTAAAAGTTACAGTTTCAGGAGATTAAGGGATGGATATAAGGATAAGCCGGCAAAGTAGGGCAGACAATAACTACTTTAAGGCACAGATATGACAAAGAAAAGGCTTAGTCCAAGTGCTCTATTAAAATATAGAAAAAACACACTGTAAGCTAAAAGCATCTAATACCTATTAGGATTATTTATTTTTTCTGAACTGTTTACTGCGATAACTTCTATAAAAGCTCCATTCTGCAGACAGTAGGGGCTGCTTGAGCTCGACCACCTTGCACTATCAAAGTTTTTGAAGAAGGGCGATCTGCAGAAATTAAATGACCTACAGGAGAGTGGATTTTCGATATCTCTGCCTAAATATCAGTTTTAAAGAAATGAAAACTATTCGTCATTTCACAGAAGCTGATACCTGCTCCCCACAATCTCAAAATCAGTAAAATAAAGGTTTCTAATCTGCACATATACGAGATTCAGACACTGCATTTTGGGAGAAATTTTTCCCTTTAGGTAGAAATAATTTAAAGGTCTTTTATAAAACGTCTGTTTATTTCAAAAAATAAATAGTCTATGGAAATGCTGAGTATACTTTTATGTTTGCTATCTTTTTGTGTTACTTTTCTATACAATGGAGCCTCTTCTAAAAAATCTATAGCAAAATACTGCAATATACTTTCAGGTTTCTTTTTTTTCCCCAGAAATACTTTCATTAGATAAAAATATTTTTTGCCAGTGAACCTCAGAATAAAGATCTATAAACTTTATCATTAACTTAGCACAACGTGTGCTGTCAAGTTTTTTTGCTCCACATCTTCAGACCTCCCACAATGACCATGTTAATGAAGCCCCTTTACAGGCATTTGCTTATGATGTAAAATAAAGGTCCCTCAAGCAGAGTGCCAAGATTCTCAGATGAATTGCATAATAAGGACTAATAAAGATTTAATATGCATCCAACCATCTAACACAACCATGAACTCTGAAAAGTAACTCTACAAGATTCACCATCTGTGAAAAACCCATGGTGCAAATAGGGTAGAGATGGAATACATCTACAAAGAAGAAACAAGAAGGCAAAGAGAAAGAGATCTTCCTCCTCCTCCTCTTCAAATATCCTTTCCAAGAGCTTTTTCTCATTTTCTCAACAAATGAGAAAAAACACACTGTTAGGGTTTACCTCTGTGAGCTTTAGGTGAGCAGTCCAGATGAAAGATCTTTCATTTACCTGTTGTGTCTCTTCCCATTGCTTCTGTTGGGCACAGGTTGGAAACTAACTTCAGCCTCCATGTGGGCTTCACCAGGACCTGCATTCCCACAAGGCAGCCTTGTCTCCCCTCTGATTATTCATTCTAGACTTTACTTTTTTTCTTAGGGGTTGAAGGCACCAGGAAAAATATCTAGGTTCACTGCCCCAGCAGCATCCCAGACAGAATGGAAGGCAGCCTTTGGGCTTTGCTGGGAAAGAAATCAAAAAACAAAAACAAAAACCCTGCTGTTTTCCCCTATGGCCAAATACTGAAAAAGATCTTATTGGCCACTTGGGATGTACAGAAAGGCTACTGAAGAAGAGCTCCCCCTGCAGACATAGGCAGAGCTCTTTTGGATGAAAGCAGTGTTCAACAAACCAGGAAAGACCCTGCCTATAGAAGAGATGCAGGTGCTGGCCAAGGTGCTTGCAGATGCAGTGGGTGGGTCAGGAACAAGTCAGCAAGGTTCACAGCCCCAGTTGCTCTCTTCTCTTTCTAGTCCCTGCCTTCGTCTCAGGTAGCCATGCACACTTGTCATAAAAGCATCTCATCCATCTGTCCTTCTGTCCCCCGCCCCCCACACACAGTAGTACAAGGAAGCAATCCCAGGATGCTTATCTGCCATAAACTGATTTTTATTGCTCCTCTCTGTTAGCTAAGTAGGAAAGAAAGCATTACCCTCTGTGCTTATATCATGGAGCCTGCTTGGGATTCTCTCTCCCTCTCTTCTCCCTGCCCCATCCCTGCTCTCACTCTCTCAAAATAAATCAATAAACTTTTTAAAAAATCTGTTTTGTAAGGCTCTGAACCTCTGTTAAGTCATGGTGACTTTCCACCCATGCAAATCACATGTTTATAAAGGCTAAGAGGCAATAAAAGTGGGACAAGCAGGCAGTTTGTAAGGACAGCACCATAATTCAGCATTGAGAAAAAGTCTGGGGCAAACAGAAGAGCACTTGCTCCCTCCTACAAGCAGTCCATCTGATTGCTATCAGGACACCATGTGGAACTAGTATTAAGGGAGCTTTCAATTATTCAGAACTAGTTTCTAACCCATGCTGAGCAGAAGCAGTGGGAAGAGATGCAACAGGTAAATGAAGATCTTTTATCTGGACTGCTCACCTTATTATTGTAAGTCTATATATTTTTCTGTGAAGTCACTCTATTTTTTTAATTTTTTTTTTGAGAGACAGCATATGAGCGAGAGGGGGGCAGACAGAAGATTTGAACCAGACTCTACACTGACAAGCTGACAGCAGTGAGCCCAATGTGGGGCTAGAATTCACGAACTGCAAGATCATGACCCAAGCCAATGTCGGATACTCAACCAACCAAGCCAACCAGGCACCCTGAAGTCACTCTTTTTAAATATTGTGCTAATATGGCTCACCCATGAAACCATATCAACCTTCCGTGTACCGTCTGGCCTGATATGTCCTTAAAACCTTAAAGCCAGAGTAATCTTCTTATTTCCTAAGGTCTGGGAGTCACCACCTCCTCAGCACTGCGGGTAGGCAACGAATGGTCTCTCAACAGCTGGAGAGAAGCATTCAGCATCTTTCAATTAGTACCAGACTAAGACTCAGAGTGGGAATAACTCAGTCACACCAACGTGGCTCTAAGCGTGGCCCAAAATAGACTATGGCACCACTTACTCTTAATCCTGCCTGTGCATTTCACAGACTCTTGCCTGCATTCCTTGAGGGGCATTGGACTTCATTATATCAGTTATAGGGTCCAATTACTCGCCATCTCCTGGATGCCGTTTCCATCAGACTCCCTGTGATGTGCCCTGTGCACTCTACCTCTTCATAGTCTCAGCTGACATTTCCATCCAAGTACTGAAAATGTCTCTAATTTTGTTCTGACACATCAAAGCAGATATAGTTGCTTTTCATTTCTAAACCTCTGGTCTTGGAGAACGTTTGAACATGAGCTCAACATTAAGCGGGCTGGCTCTCTGCTTCCACTTCTCTTGAAACCCTATGTGGGTGAGCCTAGAAAGCCAAGATTCCAGCCATGAAGAAGCAATTCCATCAAGGTCCCAATTCTAAATCCAAACGTGCTGAGAGATAACAGAGAACCACACTGTCTTTGAGGAGAGACATCAATGAAAATAATGAAGCTTGTTTATAATGTAATATTCCTTCTACTAACAGTTTATCCGGAAGCTAATATGAGACTTGGTATTTCCAGTCTCCTTACAGGACCATACAAAATGAACATGCAGAATCACAGTGGCATTGAAAGATTTCTGTGAATTTACCTAGAATCTTAGCAAGATTTTACTAGAAATGTACATGCTGAACTTGGTGTGTACAGTGCACTGAAAACCACACGGAGCCAAGGAATCCAGGCAAGACTGCCTGAGTTATCAGAAAAGCTCACATAAGGAGAACATTACGTGAATTGGAAGTCACAAAGATCCTAAGCCACTCCTGTGACCCAGAACCCAGGATGATAAATTTCAGCACTGCTAATTTGACCTGAAAATCTTCTCCTCATCGTTAGATCCACCGCAATTTTTTTTTTTTTTTTTTTGCAGGAAATCAGCATACCTCTTGCTGAAAAACAAAACAAATGCTTTCCATTCATATTATCTCTTTCTCTCTCTCTGGAAGCTAAGAATTTTTTTAAATTCTTAGCTGTTTAAGCCTTTACTCATTCAGCCTAAGTTCAATCTATGCCTATTTTAATAGCTGGATTGATTTTCTTCCAAATTTGAATCTATTATTGCAATATTGTCAGGGAAAACTTCTTCTTGGACATCTACAATGAGCGTTTAGGGTACCATGTCTGTATCCTCTACCAAGTTGATCCATGGTACTTCAAATTCATGACCTTAAAGAAACAAACGAGTAGCCTTCATTGCCTAAGAATCTTCAGCACAGCTAATATAATGCCCTGCTTCTTGACTGCTTACACTTTCCTCACACTTCATGTTATACAAAAACCTTGTCTCCATAGTACTTCACTCTTGAAAATTTCCTACCAACTTCAATCTGAAATGGATATGGAATGGTTCACCTGTGCTGGGTGACCTTCCATGCCAGCGTTCACTAGGAGATTTGGGCCTCTCCACTTGCTGTTCTGACACAATTACCAACAGGGGCCCTCTACTTCCTGGAAGTATTCCAGCGTGAATGACTCATCAAATGGTCACTCTATGCCATGACTCCATTCAGAGTACTCTCTGCAGCTTCCAAGCTAATGGGAACAACTTCAATGAATTTCAAAATATTTGTTATCATGGGAGCAAGCGGGTAAAATTACTTGGAAATGTTTGCTTTAGATAATGTATCGTATCTTTCTCCAAGATCAGAAACCCATGCGATAAACAGTTGCTGGAGTTTAATTTCAAAGGCTGTGTTTTCTCTTCTGCAAACACATCTGATATCATTCTCTAGCTGGTAAATGAGACTACAAACCTGCATCCAACTTATTTTTTGCTTTAGCTGCCAGGAAATAAAGCCTAACTTACTGTATAGGCGATGCAATTTTTCACAAAAGTACCTAGAAACATCTATGCTCTCTGTTTCCTTCAGACAGACTATGAGCTCTTAGACCTGTAAATACCTTACTTTTTACTATCATCAACCTCATATTTTTTTGGAAGTTGGTCAAGCATACACTTTATGTGAGGTAACATATTCAAAAAATAACTAAACTTCTCATTAGCCTTTCCAGTTCTAAGTGAGATAAATTATAATAGGCACTACAGATACCATTTAATGGTGGAAATATCTTTGGTCAATGTTCTACTGAGGATGATGGGAACCCTTATTTTTTTCTTTTATTTATTTATTTATTTAGAGAAAAGGAGAATGTAAACAGGGAGGGGCAGAGAGAGAGGGAGAGAGAGAGAATCTGAAGCAGGCACCATGTTGTCAGTACAGAGTCTGACTCAGAGCCCAATAGCACAAACCATGAGATAATGACCTGAACCAAAACTAAGAATTGGATGCTTAACTGACTGAACCAACTAGGCACCCCAAAGGGAGTGTTGTTAATATCATTGTGTGGATAATACTCACTCAGAAGCTGAAATCTTCTACATTAGCCTTGAGACCCTAATATACATTTCCCCCGTTTTGTCCACATAAGAATCTGGATGAAACAAGGAGTCTTATACAAGAAGGTCTAGGACTAACAGCTTTGAGTGAAATACCTATAACCCAACCCAACTAATGAAGGAAGCATGGACAACCCTCTATGCCAGTCATCCTCCTGGTGAAAAGCCTCAGGTCTTGCTCTAAATCAGGATGGAAAACAAAAATAAGTTCAGAGTCTCAGGTGCGAAACATAAAGACAAGGCTGAATTCTGAAAATAACTGTGTTTAGAGAGGCACAAGGAGGGCTTCCAATTAAACTCAGAAGATAAATATCAAATCCAAAGATCCACCTGAAATATCATCCTTTCCTAAGGAAAAGAAAATACACACAGAACTAAATCAATAATAGCTACCCTCCTGAATGCTTGCTAATGAGTTAGATACTGTTGTTAGCAATTTCCATAGATTAAATAATTTACCATCTCTGATTAAATCTAGGCTTCTATTGATTATAAGAAGCATCATTACCTTGTGTACCAGTAGAAAAGAAAAAAAAAATGCCATGTATTATAACGCAGCATTGATTGTATAGTAGGCTCTGATTTCAGAGACGGTAAAAGCTTTTTAAACATGTGCTTTTTTTTAATGTTAAGTTTGAGATACAGTCATTTTACAAGTACATCAGGAAATAGGCACTGTTGCTTATCTCTGACTTTCAGATAAGGAAACTGAATCAGTGTCACTCACCCAACGTTAAAGAGCTAGTTAAGTGGAAAAGCTAATAATGAATCCTGGGCAGACTGGCTCCTGAGACTGTGCTCTTGACCACCAGGCTGTAGCCCCAGCCATATTCCAGTTGTAGTAAAATCGGTACCTTCCAAGGCAGCCCATACATTCTAGTTTTGGATAACTATAGTGTTGTAATTAATAACAACAGCAGACACCTTGAGAGCTACCATTTACATGCTGGGTAAGGCGCCAGCTGCTATATAACCAAAACTTGGCCAAGCAACCCATGCTGGGCCAAACACGCACCAGCCTCATCCATCATCTGTTAAAAATAGAGTCTCCGGGGCCTTTACCATGAGCTTCTGATTCTGCAGGGCTGGGCGGGAGGGGCGTGGGGTGGGGAACGACCCAGAAGTCAGATATTCTGAATTATTTGCTTATTTATTTTGTTTGAAACAAAGAGAGAGAGAGAATGGGTGGAGGGAGGGGTAGAGGGAGAAGGAGAGAGAGAATCTTGGGCAGGCTCTGCCATCAGTGCAGAGCCGATATGGGCTCGATCCCACGACCCTCGGATCTCGACCTGAGCCGAAATCGGGAGTTGGACACTCAACTAACTGAGCCACCCACGGGCCCCGGAGTCAGATAATTTTACAGGGGCTTATTAAAAAAAAAATCACTTTATCATTCAAATATCCCATAAAGTAGTAGAATTGTATCCACTTTGTAGTCACATCTTCATCCCCTAAATCACAGTCTCCCCCATGTGGCTAGGCTTGCAAAACACTTGCTGTGTTTTTGGACACCTGTGGGGGGTGGTGCTCAGTCGGTTAAGCATGTGACTTTGGCTCAGGTCATGATCTCAGGGCTCTTGACTTCACGTCTCAAGTGATCTTGAGCCCCACTTCGGGTAACCCGCGCTTCTCTCTCTCTCTCTCTCTCTCCTTCTCTTTCTTTGCCGCTTGTGAGATTCTCTCTCTCTTTCCCTTTCTCTCTGCCCATCACTCACATGTGCCCTCTCTCCCCCCTCCAAAGAATGAAACCACTTGCTGTGTTTTCTAATATGCAAATTAGCATCGCATGGCTGGTAAGAAGCTTATAGCCTCCTAGCATTAAACCTGAAACAAAGATCACTCTTCCAGGCTCATGACTGGACCCTTTTACTGCCATGGGGCTGGGAGACAAGGCAGGAAGTGTGGCCCCTTTGGCAGCCACATGGTTCCGCTCACACTGGAAGGATGAACCATTCCTACACCTCTATGGAGCCTGGAGCTGAATAAGTTCAGAACACGCCACCACCAAACACCTCTTTGCTTATTATTCTGGGATGAAGGCACGTGAGAAACAGCAGATGTAGGAAGGGGTCTGTGACTTCCATTCTACCTCACAGCAGGTCATCCAATTTCCCGTGAGAAAGATGCCCTCCCTGAACCAGGAGGAAAAGAATACTCATCAACAGAGGCTGAGAGTCAATGGCATAATGAGACCTCTCCAAACAAACCTACTAAAATAACCCTTACCTTCCATTAATTTCTCCCATATATTTCCTAATCACTGCCCCACAATAAGCAAATTGTGGCCTGGCCCAAGTCCCTATCTTGTCACACATCCCCATAGCTTATTAGTCTTTGTATAAAAAGATATACAAGCTTATGGGGGTGGCTAGATGGCTCAGTTGAGTGAGCATCCAACTCTTCATTATGGCTCAGGTCGTGATCCCAGGGTTGTGAGACTAAGCCCCATATTGGGCTCCATGCTGAGTATGGAGCGGGCTTTGGACTCTCTCTCTCTCCCTCTGCCCCCTCCCAGCCCCGCTCACTCTTTCTCTAAAATTAAAAAAAAAAAATTACTGCCTTTTTTTTTTAATGTTTTTTAAGAGAGAGGGAGAGTCAGTGTGAGAAGGGGAGGGAAAGAGAGGGAAACACAGAGTTTGAAGACACACTCCAGGCTCTAAGCTAGCTGTCAGCATAGAGCCCAACGTGGAGCTTGAACTCACGAACTGTGAGATCATGACCTGAGCCAAAGTCAGACACTTAACCAACTGAGCCACCCATGTACCCCCAAAATTATTGCCTTAATACTGCCTAAATAGTGAGTGTCCACAGAAACAGATAATGTAGCAGTTGCTGCATATAGGGCTTATGAAATTCTACACAAAACTGTCGTTCTTTGTGAATATTACAGATGATGAATACTTAATCTACTGGGTGAAGATTCATAGATGCTTCCTTGTGTTTATATAATCTTAACACTTCTGGGAGGATAACGAATAGAAACATGGCTCTTGAGAGACAGCTAAGAGGTAGTTTTTCAATACATTTTTCCGGGGAATTCCCAATACATCCTTGCTACATTTTCTAGGAATGTCTAGACTGGCACTTGATAGCTTAGTGGGTCACTAAAAATTTTCTTTTACAGTTGAAAAATATCCTTTAGAGGTAAAAAGGCCCTTGGGGTACTCCAAAATCACCCTCCAAGATGTTTCAGGCACCTTGTTTTGAGACAAGAATTTATCTGTGACTCTTAAGCCAGCAACTCCCAGAGCAAGAGATTAGGAATCTTGTTTATCAGGCCACACCCACAAAGGTGGAAATTTGGGTCTTTTCAGGGCAACCCAGTTGGTTCTGGTTCTACCTCCAGGTGTCACTGAAGGATCTTGCTTTTATTTTCCTTTATTTACTTTAATTTTTATTGATCTTTAAAATTATTATTTTTAATGTTTATTTTTGAGACAGAGAGAGAGGGAGAGAGAGAAAAAAAGAGAGAGAGAGCATGAGTGGAGGAGGGACAGAGAGAGAGGTAGAGAGAGAAAATCCCAAGTAGGCTCCACACTGTCAACACAACACCGACACAGGGCTCAAACTCTTAAATGGTCAGATCATGACCTGAGCATTAAGTTGGACACTTAAGAGACTGAGCCACCCGGGCGCCCCAGGATCTTGCTTTTAGATCCACCTTCACTTATCATTCTAGGATGTTCCCGGGAATCATCGACCCTTCCAGGTGACTCCAGTCTGCTACTTTCTTCACTTCCTCTCTAACTTCCCTTGGGGACATCTACCAACTGACATCCAATGATGGAAATGATGACCTCTCCAGCTTCTTCTGCAGGATGGATGTGGGTGGATCTGTCTGCTACTCAAGGGGCTGTTTGCCTAAGGGGCTCCAAAGTGTCCTGATGTACTCTCTGCCGCAAATATTATTGTTTGCTGCACTGGGTCATTCTTAACCCCAATATGTTATGAACATTAGAGTATAATGCAAGCAGTCTGAGCTTGGCATGGTTCAGAAACGCATGAATTTCCATTGCTATGGTTTAGTTAAATAACACCAGCCCCCTCAACCACACAGTTTAAATTTCAGTTATCACAGTGTATTAACCATGAGAAAGTATACAATGGACCCTTGTGCGCTTTGCTACCACCTCTACTGATCACAAAGAGACTTAACCCAAAGCCTATCACTGGTTGGTCACTGTTCATGTGGTATTCAGTCCACACAAAGACAGCGAAGCAGGTAGTTGTCCCTCAGCGATAAACCACATGACATTTTAAATAAATAGTAATGGACAGAGGGGACGCTCAACCAAGATGAAACTGGAGCAAGAAACAAAAAATATTATAACTGGAAGCCAAACTAGAATAGAAGGTAGACAAGGTTACAGAATAAATCACGAGATCACGAGAAGGTGAGCAGTGCCCACCTTAAGAGACTCTGATAAGCAGCCAGAGAGATCTGGTGAAGGTGAATTTATGGATTAAAGGGTGAAGATGTTCTAAAAGGAGTGATGTGAGAAAAGACCTTGGAGCAATTTCATGATACTGAAAGCACAAAGCCGATACAATCCATACGTAAGGAGGAGTATGACAATTCACCGAGGCACAGAAAAGACGTCCACTCCATAGAGTAATGAGCATGACAAGAAGGACAAGGAAAACACTGTTCCAACTATTCTTACTAGATTGTTTGTAAAGAAATAAAACATTTCATTAAAAAATGTTTTTAACGTTTATTCATTTCTGAGAGAGACAGACAGAACATGAGCAGGGGAGGGGCAAAGAGAGAGGGAGACACAGAATCTAAAGCAGGCTCCAGGCTCTGAGCTGTCAGCACAGAGCCCAATGTGGGGCTCAAACCCATGAACTGTGAGATCATGACCTGAGCTGAAGTTGGATGCTTACCAGACTGAGTCACTGGGGCACCCCCAAAAATAAACTATTTTAGTTCTCAATATTTCTGTTAAATTACAGTATACTAAATATTAATTTTGCTATCTTTTTTTATTTTAGAGAGAGAGCAAGCAAGCAGGGGATAGGAGTAGAGAGAGAGACGGAGAGAGAATCCCAAGCAGGCTCCAAACTCAGCACAGAGCCCGGCACAGTGTTGATCCCACGACCCTGGGATCATGACCTGAGCCGCAATCAAGAGTCAGATGTTCAACCAAGTGAGCCACCCAGGCACCCCAAGTTTTGCTATTTTTTTAAATTTCTCTACAGATTTAACAGTAAGACAGTTAAATCAGTAAGACAGTTTTTGACATTTTGACAAAAATTCTGAACGACCATGGGACCATCTTAATTTTTCCCATCAGTTGTGGCACCTGAGTGGCTCAGCCAGTTAAGCATCCGATCTCAGCTCAGGTCATGATCTCACAGTCTGTGAGTTCGAGCCCATGTTGGGCTCTGTGCTGACACCTCAGAGCCTGGAGCCTGCTTTGGATTCTGTGTCTCCCTCTCTCTCTGCCCCTCCCCCACTCATCTCTATCTCTGTCTCAAAAATGAATTTTAAAAAATTTAAAAAATTTTTCCCATCAATTATTAAGATCTCCATGTACATTTTTGGCTTGTACACTCATTATTAAGGTCTTGCTCTACTGTGCAAAGCGCATACCACTTACAGTTTGCTGTTTAGCTGACAGCCTCTTTTGTCTTAGGTTAGGGGATGGATATCTGCATGACAAACACTATACCAGTCCTCTTGTTTCTTTTCTTTCTTTGGTTTCTCTTTTCTATTTTCCAAACCTAAGACATAATATTCTGATCAATCATATGTGACCAGTTTCTTAAGAAAATCGGAGTGAACAGGCACACCTGGGTGGCTCAGTCGGTTCAGCGTCCAACTCCAGTTCAGGTCATGATCTCACAGTTTGTGAGTTCAAGCTGGGCGTGGGGCTCCACACTCACAGTGTAGAGCCTGCTTGGGATTCTCTCTCTCTCTCCCTTCCCCTCTTCCACTTGCACAGTCTCTCTTAAAATAAATTAACTTTAAAGCAATTTTTAAAAAAGGGAAATTGGAGTGAACACAGCTCACATATAAGCTAAGAAGTTCTACACCTCTGCCATGCCCACTGACTCCTTGTCTTTTCCTTACACGCCTCACAGCTGCAGGCATCACACCAGACACTCCTGCTAGAGCAGAGAGGAGAACCAAATCTACCCTTAGATAAGGACTCAACTCCATCGTAGAAAGGACTGTGCAGGCATGTCTTTAGCAACTTCAGGCTACTAAAAATATTAGGTGATTGATTTAACTATTTTTTGTGGCTGATCTATTAGATAGATAACTTGAACTTGAAAATGGACCCCAACTCTGTCTTCACTCCTAGTCCTTTCATTAAAAATGTCTTCAGGGGGCTTGCTCAGTTAAGTGTCCGACTCTTGATTTCAGCTCGGGTCATGTTCTCACATGTCGGCAAGATCCAGTCCCAAGTTGGGCTCTGTGCTGACAGTATGCAGCCTGCTTAGGATTCTCTCTCCCTGCCCCTCCCTGACTCATGCTCTCTCTCACTCTCAGAATAAATAAATAAACTTAAAAAAATTAAAATGTCTTCAGAAGTTACCCAAGAGGGAAGAGGTTATTCACTTTAGCTGACATTTCTAGCACTTTCCTAGCTTTTTGGTGCCTGCCAACAATGCAGCCAGAGGTCAAAATCTAAATAATCCAATGTTATAGTGACCTTTTAATGTAAATGGATTTTGAGGAGATGTTTATTAGCAGAGGGTGACAGATTCATTCTTCAAGTGAGTTAGAGGGGAAAGCAAAGAGCTGTAGGAAGTTGTCCTTGACAGGTCAGGTCAGCAAAGATACATCCTCATTCATTTGGTTCACATCAATCCTTGGTCCTATTCATTAGGCAGTGATACCATCTTACCATTTCCAGGGAACACACATTTTGCTTGAGTTTGGTCCTTGGAATGATTTGGCAAATCAGAGAAAGTCTGTTCCAACAAAAGTGTTCATTTTATTCTTCATTGATTGAGAATATTCCAGTAATTCATTGATTTAGATTTTAGAAATTACTATTATGTTAGATGACAAAAGGCATTACTTACTGAGGCTTCTAAATGCAGTTAAAGTAATTCATTTGAAAGTTAAAAACCAACTGGCTTTGGAAATCTCCTTGGGATTATGATGATCACAAATGTTTTCCTGTTTAATCAGCCTTAAAATAATGTACAGTAAGACTCAGTAGAATGATACAAATATTAGATTTCTTTAGTTTTACATGATGATCGTGTTGACTCCACTTGGCATAATTATTGATCGTTGCCTAGCCTTTCTGGGTTCTCAATGATTTATTCTGCTTTAGAAACAATTCAGTTCAGAGGCCAAAATGCATCATTATAATAGGCAGAATTTCAGACATGAAAAATGTCCTTGACATTACGTTCCTTTCCTAAATTTCAAAAACACCATTTATCTCTACCTAAAAGTTTAGGCTGCCCTCATTGTCTAAAGTAATGACAAAATGATTCTACCAACAGGATATATAATCACCTCAAGTTACGTTTGTTAGGTATTGTTATGGGTATAAATAAACAACATGACAGTATATGCTGGTCTTGTTAATATTAGATACATTTTTGTCTCCAAGAAATATTTGGGTATATAACAAGGCAGGTTTTTTTTGTTTTGTTTTGTTTTGTTTTTACTGTTTATTTACTTTTGAGAGAGCAAGCATAGTGGGGGAGGGGCAGAGAGAGAGAGCAGGAGACAGAGGATCCAAAGTGGACTCTGTGCTGAGAGCAGCGAGCCTGATGCGGGGCTCAAACTCATGAACCATGGGATCATGATCTGAGCCAACGTCAGACATTCCACTGACTGAGCCGTCCAGGCACCCCAGTAAGGTAGTTTTCCAGAGAGAGCTACTTTTGTAAGAAGCATGGAGACAGTTTTACAGACAGAATGAGAGAGACAGCTTGGCATTCATGAAGGTACGAATTAAAATCAGGGACAATTCAACCAACAGATCAGAGAAAACCAGAAATCAAAGCCATTGCTCTGTATTAAAGCCTAAAGATCATCCTGATGTTATAAGAAATCGTTTCTACCCTAGTAAATCTGTCTGTAGATTTCAATTTCCCTGAGGGATTGGAGGCCACACCAAGTCAACTGGCCTTCTGAGTGAATTCCCTGGGAGTTGTACTGGGGGTGGCATGGGCAAACGGGGTGACATGGTGGTGAGAAGCAGCCAGAGAAAGAGAAGGATCATTTACTGGTTGGGTGTGTTAAGTGTGTCAATTCATTCCGGACTCTTCTCCAACATGCTAAATGCACCTTGGCAGTGTTGGTTAGCCATCCTGGACCTTGACCTTGCTTTCCTCATCTGTACACTGAATGGCTTGTATCTGGATCGTCTCAAGAAGCTCTATGGTTAGGTTTTTGTTTTGGTTTTGGTTTTGGTTTTTGGTTTTTTGGTTTTTCCTTTTTTTTTTGAGAAAGAATACTGAAATTTGTCAATAAAATTGCTTATATTGTTATTTTGCCATCAGATAAATCATTCTAGAAGAAAAACAACTCATCAGAGCTGCTTGAAACAAAAACACCACTATCCTGTGGGTGAACGCAGGTCATGTGGGGAAATTAGCAAATCTACTTTTGATACAGTTTCCATGTAAACTTGGGCAATTCATCTTACTCTCTGAACCTCTTGTTAGTAACAACAGTCTCGAGGAGATTAAGTATAATAATATATGTGAAAGGCTTTGGCTGAAGTATAAAATGCTACACAATTGCAAGACATTTTATTACTTGCCTAGAGAGAGAGCACATCCATCAATAATCCTGCTACCATTCAGGCCATTTTAAGTCTGACCAGACATCCAAATTCCTCTCTCCCTTCTTCACCTGCATACCAAACGCCACAACAGTGATAGCTGGACCGGAGTTTTTGATTAAGGAGGAAACTTATCCTGGTTTTATCCCAGAATATTTATTTTCATCAACTTTGACGCCTTAATCTTCCTTTATTATTTTAAAGGCTTAAATGTTTTATCAGCACCTGCTTTTGTTTGATGAATTTGTTTGCAACTGGCTGAGCCCATTAATTGACAATTCTTTTTAAACAGTGTATGCATCCTAAACCCATTATTCCTTGGCTTTTATGCCGAGTAATTTGACAGCCATTAACATTTTTTTGCTTTATTTTATTTAAGGGTTTCATTTTCCAAGTTATTATTGAGTTACAGAATAAACCAGCAATTCTAGGAGCTCCAAAATGAAGCCACCATTTTAAAGAAGCCAGCCCACTAAGAAAATGAATTGGAATTTATGTCTTTAGAGCCATAGTCTGCCATATTAAGCTCAATAAATATAGCTTCAGGCAGCACAGTTAGTGGGAAACATAAATTCAACACCAGGAAGCTGGTTCTATCATCTCAAACTTCAGCAAGGAGACATGTCTGGACCAGCGTCTGAGGAAATCCACATACTTCTTTTTCTTTCTCTTTAGCTCTCTCTCTCTCTCTCATTTTAAGGAAACAAGCAAAAGGTCTTCCTAGCTATTAGGTCCAAAAATGCCATTGATGGTCCTGTCTGATCTGGAGTCTGTTTGCTACCTGCTCCAAAAGGAAAATGGTACAGTCACTTTTAATGACCCCTTCCTGTTCTGGGGCACCTGGGTGACTCAGTCAGTTGAGCATCTGCCTTCCGCGAAGGTCATGATCTCACAGTTCATGAGTTTGAGCCCCGCGTTGGGCTCTGTGCTGACAGCTCAGAGCGTGGCGCCACCTTTGGATTCTGAGTCTCCCTCTCTCTTTGACCCCACCTGGCTCACACTCTGTCTCTCTCTCTCAAAAATAAACATTAAAAAATTTAACTACTCCTTCCTGTTCTTAGGAAATTCTCCAATTTGGTGACAGCCCTAATTAGATGCATATGCAGCTCCTTCAAAGCTCTCTTTTAGTTCTGGATTTGCAGGATCACATCATTCAGAAGCGTCATCAGGAATATTTGTATCTCATTAGACCAACTGCTGAGGTGAGGTTTGCCAGGTGTCAGATTAATGCCATAGTCAACATTAACCATACTCACCTTGCAGATACCTCCAGTGAGTTCTTCCTTTTGGGAGCTGGTACTCCAGCTGGTTGGAGCTGGCTTTAAAAGTGTGGGTTGATGACAGGGATTTAAATGTGGTTTTTGTACCAATCAGGGACTCTGAATGGAAGCTTGCTCATCTCCTGCTGACTCCTGCCCAAAGTAAAACTTGTTTTGCTTGTCTACAACCTAAGTAGGTATCCTAAATTGTAAAGTGCTTGCGTTGTCGTCCAAAGTCATCCTAAGTTTTTGTTCCTCTTTTTCTTTCTGTTGAACTTTGAGAACTTACAATACATTTCTTCTAAGCCACGATCCAAACAAATCAGATAAAGGTTTTTCTTTTTTCTGTATGAGATACACGAGGTACCAAAAATTTGGTTGGAACACATAGTATATGTTTATTTCTTTATTTTCTGACATCCCCGCTATTACTCTAGTTCCATGAAATGAGAGAATTGGTGTTCGCTGCTATATTCCCCACTGCCTAAGCAGCATTTGGCACATAGAAAATACTCAATGACATTTGTAAGATGAACAAAGTGAATGAATGAGTCCAGAACAAGGCATGTTGAGACTCATGTGCTGCCAAAGGAACGGCTAATTTCATTTCTTTTATTTAATGAAATAATTTGTAATGGGAGAAACGACACAAAAAGGGATAGGATTTTTTTCGATAAATAATCTACCCTCTCTACATTGCATTCGCCTTATGAAATCCAATGTAATATATTTTTCTACTCTTTTCATATGTTTGCAATGATATATTAAAGTATGTAGAGATAGGTTTTCTTCCTTCTTTCCTTTCTTCCCCCATCTTCCCCTCTCCCTACTTTTTTCTCTTCCAATAATTTTTTAAGTGTTTATTTATTTCCAAGATAGGAGGAAGGGCAGAAAGGGAGAGTGAGAATCCCAAGCAGGCTCCACACTGTTAGCACAGAGCCCATCTCCAGGTTCAAACTCACCAACTGTGAGATCCTGATCTGAGCCGAAATCAGGAGTTGGACACTTAACTGACTGAACCACCCAGGCGCCACTCTCTCTTTATAACATTTACTCTGAAGTACCTTTCTTGCACTTATGTTAAGACAGATTTCACTCCAGTGCAATAGAAATAGAGCTAACATTGGTCTAAGGACTGAACAGAGAAATAATTAATGTAATGATTCTTCTTTTGATGGACATTCAGGTTGTATTTCAATTCCTGTCACTGTAAACAGGATATTTATGTAAATATCTTTGTAAACAGATATTTACAGAGAACTGAATTTCCATCTGTCAGTTATAGTTACCAGAATGGAATTTCTGGGTCGAAACTATGCATATTAAACATACATATGCACATACAATAGACAAACTCACTAAATATTTTTTAATGTTTATTTATTTATTTTTGAAAGAGAGAGAGCACTTTCAAAAGGGAGAGGGGCAGAGAGAGAGAGGGAAACAGAGACTCTCAAGCAGGCTCCCCACTATCAGTGTAAAGCTCAATGCAGGGTTCGCACTCATAGACAGTGAGATCATGACCTGAGTCAAAATCAAGAGTCAGACCCTAAATGGACTGAGCCACCTAGGCACCCCTTGCTGTAAATATTTTTATGAACTTTATTGTTTTACTTCTAAGTTTGTCTATGCCATTTTGGGGAGATAAGTCTCTATGGGTCTCTTGACTTTCTACCTGCCTCCTGAGCAGAGGCACTGACTGCCTGTGTCCTGCACTATCCTCACCAGGATGTTGGTACAGAAGACAGCATTCCAGAGATAGTACTCCACACTGGAGAAAAAGGTACACATGCTTATTGTCCATCATAAATAACTCAGGGTCTCTAAGTTCCGGGTACCTCTCCCACAATGCTTGCAAATGTCATCTGACATTCCCCATTTTGATAAGTGGGAATTGGGGCTCTGGAAATAGGTAAAAGAAAATATCAATACTCTGGATACTGCTATTCCTTTGCGCAATGAAGTGTTTGTCTCTGAAGCAGGAAATGTATCTTCTGTGAGCATCCGTAAAATGGTGGCAGGCTAATGTGTTAGCTTGCAAGTTGGTAAAGTCTCAAATACTTCATGGTTCTAAATAGCTACACACAGGTTACAAAAATTGATAGTGCAATATATATATAGTTAAGCTTTCTGGGTGTCATGTCTCATTTTTAATGTTTATTTAGTTACTTATGAGAAACAGAGAGCATGAGCAGGGCAAGGACAGAGAGAGAGAAGGAAACACAGAATCTGAAGCAGGCTTAATGCAGGGCTTGAACCCACTGACCATGTGATCATGACCTGAGCCAGAGTTAGACACTTAACTGACTGAGCCACCCAGGTGCCTCATATCATGTCTCATTTTGATGGTCTTCACACTCACAGTTGATATAAACACTCTCATAAATCTTCTTCTAATATTTTTTACATTTAACATTCAAAATAGATTACATTTTTGTTCCTGTAGAAGAGCCTTAGCATTTTCTTCCACAGGCCAAGAATCTTTATTTAATAAATCATCCTTTACCCATTGAATGAAAAGTTTATTCTCATTGTACACAAACTCCCATATATACTCGAATCTATTTGGGAATATTTTAGGTTCCACCCACTCACTTATTTACATTCTTGTGGAAACAGAATAATCTTTTTATTATAGCAGCTCTGTGTACATTTTAACTTTTGTTAAGTCATGACTATTTTTGCTATTTTTATTTAAGATTTTTCATATTCTTTGGGGTGCCTGGGTGGCTCAGCCAGGTAAGCATATGACTCTAGATTTCAGCTCAGGTCATGATCTCATGGCTCATGAGACTGAGTCCCACATTGGGCTCTGTGCTGATAGCACTGAGCCTGCTTGGGACTCTCTCTCCCCCTCTCTCTGTTCCTCCCCACTCACCCACTCTCTCTCACAATAAATAACACTTTAAAAAAAAAAGGTTTTAGTACTCATAAGCATTTATCCTACTGTGTGAGTTGTTTAATATAGTTTTTTAACTATTTCAAAATAAATCCATTGAAATGCTGAGTGGAAGTGCATTGATTTATGTAATATGTTTGTAATGATTGCTATTTTGTGATGTAGATATTTTTATCCAGACATATACTATTTGTTTGGGTCTTATTAAGTCCTTTAAAAATCTTTATACTCTCTTTATATAATTAAGGGCTTTTTTCTAGGTGTTTTATGCTTTTTTTCTTTGGATCAGGATATATACAGACACATACACAAATTATTTTCTCCCCAAAATAATCTGCACTAACTAGATACTAGTTTGCACGAAAGCCATATAATTTATATATATACATATATATATAATTTAGTCCTTTTACCAATNAGTATAATTACTTTGTCAGTAAATGCAATTTTTTAAATTCTTTTCAATATAGGTTTTTCAAGGACTTAAAAAATATTTTGCCTAAAAAATTTTGCCTGATTACATTAAATATAATTGTCAAAAATGTACTGAATAACAGTATTGATAAGTATATATCTTTATATTATTCATAGCTTTATTGAAAATTGATTTCATTTTTAAATAATAAGAGTAGGTATTTATATAAATAATTTTACCTTAAATAATTTCCTTCTCTTCTATAAGTATTTATGAGGAATGATGAATCATAGCAGTGCCTCTAATGTTACATAATATATGACAGTGGTACCTTCTGATATAATTACATAATTCTAATTAAACGTTTTTTGATATAGTATATTTGCCTTAATAATGTTGAACTATGCTTGCATTCCTGAATTAAATTTCAGTAACTCAGAGATTATTATTTTATTATTCTCTTAAACCTGGCTGGATTGGATAAGCTAACATTTTATTTAAATTTTCATATCAATATTCATAAGTGAAAATAACCTTCAGTTTTCTTGGGGGAGGTACTATTTCTATAGAATCTTGGCATTAAACTTCTGCTGATCCCTTAAAGTGAGTCAAGAAGCTTCCCCCCCCTTTTTTTTTAATATCACATAGATTATTTAAGTAAAACAGAAATTGCATTTTAAAAATGTTTTGTTAAGGGCACCTGGGTGGCTCAGTTGGTTAAGCTGTCTGACTAGCTCAGGTCATAACCTCCTGGTTTGTGAATGTGAGCCCTGCCTTGGACTCTGTGCTGACAGCTCAGAGCCTGGAGCTTGCTTTGGATTCTGTGTCTCCCTCTCTCTCTCTGTCCCTCCCCCGCTTACGCACTCACACACACTCTCTCTCAAAAAAATAAATGTTAAAAATTATAAATACATACATAAATATGTTTAGTTAAAATTCAACCATAAAATCATTTCAGTCTATTGCTTCAAAAAGTTGAGATTTCTAATTTCCTTTCTAGTACCTCCTATGGCTCTGGTTTGTTTGGTGTTGGCAGCTGATAATTCAAAGGCTTTAACACCTATGGCATAAAATAAAGCTCTCAGAAGGTTTCTTCAAGAAAACTGGTAAAATAAATGTCTGGGAAGAGCAAAGTCCCACCGGAAAACCACTGGAGAGTTACTTCACTCAAACTGCAAAGAACCATCTTTCAGGGCGCCTGGGGGGCTCAGTCGGTTAAGCGTCTGACTCTTGGTTCCAGCTCAGGTCATGGTCCCACAGCCATAGGATGCAGCCCAACACAGGGTTTTGCACTTTCAATGCTTGGGATTCTCTCTTGCTCTATGATCTCATGGTCCATGAGTTCGAGCCCCGCATCGGGCTCTGTGCTGACAGCTCAGAGCCTGGAGCCTGCTTCAGATTCTGTGTCTCCTCCTTTCTCTGTGCTCTTCCTCCACTCACCCTCTGTCTATCTGTCTCTCTCTCAAAAATAAACATCAACAAAATTTTTTTAGTAAAAATAAACAAAGGTCAGAAAACAAATTTGTCATTTCCTTCACAGACATTAGTTGTTAAGGTCCTAAATATATTCCTCTCCATATTTTCATAAGCACCTCCTTTCTAGTATTTATTCTTCATACCAGGCAACTTGCCCTCTCTTCCTTCTCAAAGTCTTTCCAGTGGCTTTGTTTTTATCAGCCCCCTAAAATATGTCCCCAAATGTCAGTCATTTCCTAAAGCACTAGGTTTGTCCTTTTATCTTTGCTTCCCTCGCTGGACTATTGTCCAAGCCCCCCTCAGCTACACACCCACACCAGACATGGGCTTCCTTCCATTCAGCTCTTACTGCTGCTCTGAGTCACCAGAACCACCCCTCCCCACTTCCCCAAAGAGCACACTCTCCCAGCAGTGGTCCCTTCAGAAATGATCTAATTGCCTCTGATGCAGGCTTTGAACCCCTCCTCATCATCAATAGAGTCAAAATGGAATCTGTTGCTGGAGAAAATGAACCACAGTCAGCTGTACCACCAGGAGAGGAGAGTAAAGATGATACCGACAAGCTCAAAAAAACACAATTAAGTCACATCAAAGATGGCCAGGAAGGCTGCCTGTACTCTGCTCTCCTTCATCTCGACCCAACAGAGAGGAAAACAGGGACACACACTTTCAGAGGAAAGGGCCTTGACAATTTGATCTGTGTAAAGGGAAATAGATTGCTCAGGCTGGTAAGAGGCGGGTTAGCAGAACTGCATTCCAAATTTACATAGATTGCTTTACCTGCTCCTCATGGTACAACCTTAGAATTTTTTTTAATTGAATTTTAGTTCAATAGAGACCAATAACCCAATTTTTAAAAATCTTTCAACACTAAAAGCAAGAAAAATATGGGTTCTTCTGGGACTATTACCTATTTCCCAAGAAACAAAAGAATATGAAGGACTGTACTGTAAATCTTTTTTTAAAAAAACCACTGATGGGGGAGAGAGGGCAAGATGGAGGAGAAGTAAGGAGCTCCGTACTTGCACTCGCGCCCATACATCACACAGAAAAGATCTGGAGCCATTGGAAACCTTACAAAANCAAAAAAAAAACCACTGATGGGTGCCTGGTTGGCTCAGTTGGTTAAAGTGTGACTTTGACTCAGGTCATGATCTCACGGTTCAAGAGTTTGAGCCCTGCATTGGGCTCTGTGCTGACAGCTCAGAGCCTGGAGCCTGCTTCAGATTCTGTGTCTCCTCTCTCTCTCTGTCCTTCCCTTGCTTGTGCTCTCTCTTCTGTCTCTCTCAAGTATAAATAAACGTTAAAAAATTTTTTTTAAGGAATAAGTTTATATGAGGATAACAAGGTACCTTTTCTGAGGAAATTTCTGGTCTCTAAATGCACATCATCTTTACTCAGATGATTCTGCCCTCTGCATCTGAATCATGCTTCTCTCACTTGGCACACGTGCCAGAGTTACTGTTTACCAAATATTCACTGACTTGCCCAACATGTCCCAGCCTCCTTTGTGTTGACCCTAGGGCCATGTGACTCAGTTTGGTCAATGGGCTGTGAGCTCAAGGATCACCTGTGAACGGAGTCACTTCAAGGTGGGTGGGCTTCCTCCAGTCTTCTCTTCCTCCCTATGCTACTCCAACCAAAGAGGCCACAGGGTGAAAGCACAACATAGCACTGAGACCTGCATCACCTGATGGAGGAGAGAGTCTGCCAACCCATAGTCAGGTGAGAGTTAAAAATAAACCTGTATAGGCAAAATCACTGAGATCTGGGGCTTTATCTGCTGTAGCAGCTAGCATTAATTACCCTAAATCATACAATGCATTATCACAGGACATTAGGGAAGAAATGGACCCAAGAGATTACCTGTTCCAGTGTGTTTCATGGTTTTGATGGTGCTTACCAACATGAAATATAAAATACTGATAAGAACAAAACTGCACAGTCCCACTGTGCAGATGCTATTGTTGCTCTTCTCAATATTTTCAGAAATGTTTTCTTTTGAGTGAAATTTCTTTTCTAACCTGCACTTTGATGTCATGTGTTCCCTTTGTCTTTCAAAATCCAAGGTTCCCCCTTGGCCCTCTCCTTTACCCCAGGAAGTCTTCTTGGACACCTTACCCCTGGCTCTTTTGACTTTGTATACTTTAAATAATTTAACTATCTCTAATTACTTAAAAAAAAGCTTTATGATTTTCATAACTTATTGCCATTTTAATGGGTTGTTAATTTCAGTCCTGTAGTTTTATTTTGCGTAGACAGGGCTGGCCAAGGAAAAAGAAAATAAAGACAACCATATTTAGTAGTGCAGTTGAGTTGTGTGTGTAATGTTAGACTATCCTTTGTAAGTAGCACTTTAACAGCTTTCACTGCTTCTCTGTATGAAGTGTACCATCTTGGCCATACACAAGGCCTCCGCATATACTTACTTGTTTTTTGTGCTTTTCCTGTGCCTCCAAAAATATTTTATCCTTGATTGTGTTATGTTTGAGTGGAAGAAAGTCTTTGAAGTAGATGTGTGAAAAACTGCATGCCTTTAGAAGCCCATTATTAGAACTTGCTAACTTCAGGTGCTGGGAACTTAATGAAAAACATGACAAATTCATTTCTCTGGCCCAGGTAAATTATTTCTGGTTTTACTTGTAATTACTCTTGGCTGGGTCAAAATGTTGCTCTATATATTTGCTTCCTTTTGACTTTACCAAGGAAGGCAGTTCAAAGACTCTGCTAACTACCATGGAAAGAAAACGGAAGCCAGTGATTAAGCTTCCATTTTGTTACTCGCATGGCATTCACGTACATCACTTGCCTAGGGCTGGAATTTTGTAGTTCATTCAGGAGAACTTGAGGTGCTGCCGTTTTGTTGTATATGTACAGGTTAGTGGGCTGGAAGCCTTTGTCACGAATCTATAGTACCAATTTCAACTGTCCCCTAGATTACTCCTTCCCTGAGTTTGTTTTCCTTACGGGAGGGGAATGGATTGTATGATAAGTAAAAAGTATTAATTTTTAAAAGACAAATCAACTTTGAAGATATAAAAGTTAATTGCAAGAAATAAAAATTGTGAATGAAGAATTTAAAAAAAGTGTTGAAGGTTCTCCTGGGACCCCAGTCTTGTCTCTTCATCCCCTCTCCCCTCCCATACCTTTACCTTCAGCTACCAAATAATCTCCAACATGCTCACTTTCACAGACACACAGAGCACGGTCACCACAGGACAAAGTTTGAATCTAGTCTAGCTCCTTCCACTTGCAGAAGCTCTAGGAACTTCGGTGTTTTGGCCAGATTCTCTCATACGTGTAGAGGCAGAACCAGGGTTATTTCTCTCTCTCTCTCTCTCTCTCTCTCTGTGTGTGTGTGTGAATTGTTTCAACCCACATCATGAAATGAAAGTTTGACTCTAGCACATAGTGAAGTATTTTTTTCTTACGTTTATTTATTTCTGAGAAAGAGGGTGCAAGCAGGGTTGGGGTGGGGCAGAGAGAGAGAGAGAGAGAGAGAGAATCCCAAGCAGAATCCCAAGCCTCATGGTGGGGCTCGATCTCACAAACCATGAAGTCATGAACTGAGCTGAAATCAAGAGTCAGACACTTTACCAACCTGACTGAGAAACCCAGGAGCCCTGCAGACAGTAAAATTTTTGAGTAGAGGGGGTGCGACAGTGATTCACTGGTTTGCCCCTAGGGCAAAGCCCAGCCCACTGCCTACCTATCAATACTCACTGAATAGTTATTTGATGGATATTTATCAGAGAATGTATCAATGTTTGCATAAATCCAAGGGACCAATAAACAATTTTAAGGAACAATGAGAATTGCTTCAGTCACACTGGAAATCAGTTTGACATTATCTCTTACAGCTAAACAACCACATAACTCCTGGGGCCCAGAAATGTCAATCTTATGAATAGATTCCCAAAAGAAACAATATGCACATGTGTGACAGAATTTCCATCCAAGAATATATGTAGTAGCAGGGTACCTCGGTGGCTCAGTCACCTAAGCATCCAACTCTTGATCTCGGCTCAGGTCATGATCTCATGGTTCATGGGTTTGAACCCCACATCAGGCTCTGCATTAACAGAGCAGAGCCTGCTTGAGATTCTGTCCCTCCCTATCTCTCTTCCCCTCCCCCACTCATGCTCTTGCTTTCTCTCTCTCTCTCAAAACAAATAAATGAACTTAAAAAAACAGAGTATTTGTAGCAACATTGTTCACTACAGAAAGAACCACCATGAATAGTGATCTTCCTTTGGAGAGCTGATGACTATGATATAGTTCATTTGAGGGAAGTTGAAAGAAGCTGACTATAGTGACCTGAGAAATATTGATGAATCTTGGCAACAGAATATTATAAAAAATTAATTCCCAAGAAATTACATAGAGCATAATATTCTGTTTTATAAAGTTAAACACTAAGTGTGTATAGAGGTGTTTCAACATGTACGTGTAATCCACATGAAACCAATAGCTACGTATTTCACACACACCAAGGAAGGCAGGTTAATGATAAACACAGAATTCAAAATAATTATTAGGCTGGATTAAGGGAGGCAAAGGGATGGAGGACATATTAGGGGCTAGTCACTCTCTCTGAGGTCTTAGCTTTTGCGTTAGGTTCTGCGTTCACAGGTGCTCATTGATTTTAGAGAGTTAGACAGATAGTTATGGGTCAAAAATGGACATGTGGTTTGAACATTTACTACTGTGATGAATCCAGTCCTGAGCCTTTGGTCTAAAGGAAAAATAATGTTAAGGAAGCTCAATGGATTTTTCAGACCAAAACACTGGAAGCAAAACTTGTTTCTTTATCCATCCAGAGGGACACCAAATAATACTTGGGTGCTCTAGGTTTAAATATCAAAGGAGAAATTAGCAATTCTCTGTTAATGTTGGTAGCTTTTGGAAAGATAAAGAACTATTCTAGGTGACTTGAAGAATACAACTGGTAAACCATACCCAACTGAAGAATAATAATGAATTTTCATGTCCCAAACAGGAGAAAATTATCTATGATCCATTCAATTACAGATGGATGTTTACATACATAAAAACACATACCGCTCACCTAAAGAGGATACATTTGAAAAGAACAGTTCAAATCAGGCAGGCTTTGAATTCAACTGCACTTCTCATTTTACAAACCCAACACAAGCGTGGTGACCTTTGACTCCGACTAGTTTTCTTCTCTTACCATGTGGGTAATCTTGAGCTTATCACCGAAAGTTTTTATACCCTAGTTTCTCCATCAAGTTTTTCAAGCCTAAGGAAACAAATGAAAATACTAGTACAGTGTCTTATATCTGAGTTTTCTGAGAAATGTTGATTGGATTTAATCTCAAAGTAGACTAAAAAGCAAATATTATTGAGATACACATTCAGTGATGTTCCAGGCAAGCTGCAAGGTGATGAAACAGATCTAAGTCCTTTACAAATGAATAGCTAAGTCTCACCCCTTCAATCTTCCCTAAATCTGTACATCCAGAACCACAGAAAAAGAACTATGGATAGACATTGGCAATCCATATGTATAGTTCAGAGGCCTTCTATTAAGGAATGGATGTTCCCTTATAGAAGATCTCGAATTTCGGAGTAATTATTTTGTTCTATTTGGCACTGTTATAATGAAGGTAATGAATTTCATCTTCATTTTTGTGCTAGAGTTCCATTAAAACATTTACTAAAATTAGGGAATTTTTAAGCCATGGAAATTTAATTGCATTAATTATCCTTGCTCACCCTCAAATGTTTTATAATGAAACTAAATAATGGATGCAATAATGAAGCAAAGGACAAGTTAGATTTGCATATTTTATAAACATGCTCAGGAGAGTAGCTGTGCTATTTTATTGGGAATGGTAGTTAGGTTAATCATGTGTTGATGAAAGAAAGAGCCAATTTACTTGGGGCAGGGAGGGGCACAGAGGGGTGACTTTGAAATGATGTCCTGGGTGTCCTCCTTTGCTCTTAAGAGACAGAAGAGGAAAAAAACAAAGCTCTCAAAAGTAATATTCACATTTGCAGAGAAGTTAATTGTGAAACTTTGAGCAGTTTCTTCATCGTCCCCCAGGAGGGTCATAAATATGTTTAATTCACTGAGTGCAAATCTAGACAGATTACAAAACTCCTTTCCAAGCTCTAGCTCATAAAATATCCTGAACTTGATGTATGATTATAAAAACCATCTTTAAAAAGAGTGAGACAGACCAAGGCAGTGGACCAGTGTTTGCTGCTCAGTCCATTCCAAGGAGGAAAACTTCTAAGTAGGTTGGCATCCTGCTCGGAACCCTAGATACTACCCCGCAGGATAAAGAGAATGTTGTCCTTGGCCACTGTTCCCACCCTTCTTTCCTCCACATTCCCCAGCCCCTCAACACACACATCAAACTGAGACAGCAGATCCCTGATCACTGGGAAGTTAGTAGCACAGAGCATTTTGGGTGGATCCAAACCCCATCTCACTGGGTGAAGGATCTATGAATGAAGAAATCCCCTAATTCTTCCAGTATTTTTTTTCTTTGATACCTTCCATCAGTTCAATCAAGTAACAAGGCCCTGGGAAGAAAGAAAATGGCATCTTAGCACCAAAAAATGTACTATATGAAATTTTGACTGAATCTTAGAATTTAAGTAAAAACTACCTTTCTACCCTTCAGCCCAATCTGATTGTTGGAGAAGGCAACATTTCCATCACACATGTGGACAAAGGGCAAGGGCAAGGTCAGCCCTCTCTGTTCACTGAAAAATCTGATTTTGCATAGTTTGAGGACAAGAGAAAAAAACTGCATGTGACCCATGAAAACTATTGCCAAAGAAGGTAGAGATTCAGGATATAAAAGATACTTCTGAGAATAATTTAGAGTGGGACTCAGGAAAAAAACAACTTCAGGAACTGTTGACATCTTCAATGAAGTTCAAGCTACATGGTCACTATGAAGCAAAAAGCTACGGGTTATAAATAGTAACTTGAGGCAAAAAGTTAAAAAAAAGTCAAGTGGATGAGATCAAGATGGATGGCTTACCAACAATAATGCTATAGCCAAGTTAAAATTCATCTTGGAGACTATAACAAGAAGTAGACATTCTTTTTTTTTTTTTTTAATTTTATTTCTAGGAGAGAGAGAGAGACAGCGTGAGCAGGGTAGGGTCAGAGAGAGAGAGGGAGTCACAGACTGAAACAGGCTCCAGGCTCTGAGCTGGCAGTCAGCACAGAGCCCGATGTGGGGCTCGAACCCACGAACCGCGAGATCATGACCTAAGCGAAAGTCGGACGCTTAACCGACTAAGCCACCCAGGCGCCCCAAGAAGTAGACATTCTAAGGAGATGTATATCAGTGAAGTGTATGAAAAACTCAAGAGCCTTCTCAGAACTCAGACATAATTAAAATAATGAGACACAATTAACATAATGCAAGAGTTTGGAGCATCTGGATGGCTCAGTCGGTTAAGCCTCTGACTTCTGCTCAAGTCATGGTCTCATGGTTCATGGGTTCAAGCCCCACATCAGGCTCTGTGCTGACAGCTTGGAGCCTGCTTCAGATTCTGTGTCTTCCTCTCTCTTTGCCCTTCCCCTGCTCTCTCTCTGTCTCTCATAATGAAACATCTAAAAATAATTTTAAGTAAAGGAATATGCTAATGTTAAAAGATTCCTGATGCCTACCACTGACTATTTAGTTATGTTTTTACATGAAATTTTTGTGATTTATAACGGAAGAGAAGGAATACTGCATGGTTTAAGGTGAACCATTAGTTTCTATAACACTAATTTAGAATTAAGTTTAATGTAATAACTCAGGATCAATAGTATTGATGATGTGTTCTGTTCCTATTTCCAACTGAGACTAGACCATTAATTCTCCATTCAGTACAGCCTCTCAGGTTAATGGTTTACTCCGATGTGCTGTGTTCTTCTTCAACTCAAAACATAGATTGTCAGTGAAATTAAAGATCCTGGGATTCCCACAAGTTTTGTACTATTATTTATCTTTGGGATGTCAGTACAAGATTAAAAGTATTTTAAAAAACTGAAATTAGTGGATTAAAATTTTTCACTGACTTCAATACTTGGAACTTAATTCATTTAAATATATTTTTGCCAGCTCAGATGCTAATGGCCTAGAGACCAATTATCCTACAGCTCTATCTGTAACAGCCTAATGAACAAGACATTTCATGGGATGGTAGAAATTGGAAAAGAGGACAAGGAAGGGATTAAGTCATCTAGTTATGGACACGGCCCTGGAATATTCACCTTTCCTAATTGCACAAAATTCAGCAAAGCAACCCAGCCTAAAGTTTTTCTTAATTGCCTGTCACAGTTTTTAAACCATAACTGGTAAACTTAATTCACACAGGGGTGAGAAAAATATTAGAAGCAAAGGCTAATAAATGCGACCATGGTGGTCACTGTCAGCATAACTCATCACAACATCATCTACCATCAGCGACACACATGGAAAATCAAAGAACAGCCCTGTTTCCCCAGGAAACTTTAAAAGAGAGGCATCCCTACTCTTTGGGTTTATCATTGCCGATATCTCTTAGAAATGAAGAATTCTACTGTAGCTCTAAACTTACCCTTCAAAACTCTGTTTGAGAACTACATTCAAAGGAGAAAATTAACTGCCAATCCAGCTGAAAAGAAATTCAACCTCTTATTTTTTTTAAGTTCATTTATTTTTTTTGAGAGAGAGAGAGAACCAGCAGGGGAAGGGTGGATGAAGAGGGGGATAGAGGATCAGAAGCGAGCTCCACACTGACAGCAGAGAGCCTGACGTGGGGCTCAAACTCATGAACGCTGAGATCATGACCTCAGCCCAAGTCAGAAGTTTAACTGACTGAGCCACCCAGGTGCCCCTCAAACTCTTAGTGATAAGGCAATTTCCTTAACTTCTATTGTGTTCAAGCACCACTGTTCACTCTGTAAGTCTGTTATAACAGGTTGCTACATCTGTCTAAAGCATCAGGCATTCAAAAGAAAATAAGAAAAAACTTGGTGAAGTGTGTTCCAGCCGTGAGGATGGATCTATTACAAGTTCAAGTCTGTTTCCAGCCAAGGCTCCATCCTTTTTCAACCTCTACCCTTGTTTTTGGCTCTAAACAGGTCTTATTTTTATTAAACCTTAATTTTATTATTTTGGTAAATGCAATATTCAAGATTTTCTCTTGTACTCCAATGCTAATAAACTGTATGTAAGTATATTTTGTTTATGTCACCTAATAGAGCCCAAAAAGTAATCCACATGTTCCATATTTTATTTTGAGACTTATAAGGAGAAGGGGTTCTGTGTTTACTCATTTTTCAATGAAACAGAATTTGATATTAAAGAAGCTGAAAGGACATCTCAAGACTGGAATTCTATTGTTCCAACACAGTGTATACCTGAACTTCAACCCTCTTAATCGCTTAATGTAAAAATGTATTTTCAGGGCCCCAATGAGTGACTCAGTCAGTTAAGCATATATCTTCAGCTCAGGTCATGATCTCATAGTTCGTGAGTTTGAGCCCCGCATTAGGCTCTGTGCTGACAGCTCAGAGCCTGGAACCTGCTTCTGATTCTGTGTCTCCCTCTCTCTCTGCCCCTCTCTCACTTATGCTCTGTCTCTTTCTCTCAAAAATAAATAAACATTGAAAAAAATTTTTAATGTATTTCCCTGTTTTTTTATACTTCCCCAAATTACAAGCATATATCAATCGGAATTCTACAAAGGCTTGGGACTTCTTCCTCTTCCACCTCCCCTTCCTCCTTCTCTCTCTCCTTCCCTCCTTCCTTCTTCCCTTCATCCTCTTCCATCATCATCATCATCACCACCACCACCACCACCACCACCACCAGTGTCTGGCACACTGTATGCACTCAAATGTCTACTGAATGAATGAATGAATCACCAACTGCCCATCTACTGTGTTTCAAGAACTAAGCTTCATACTTTTCATGTGTACCTCACCTGAACAGGTTTTTTGTTTTTTTGCTTTAAAGGTTTATTTATTTATTTTGAGAGAAAAAGAAAGAGAAAACTGTAGCAGGGGAGAGGCAGAGACAGAGAGAATCCTGAGCTGACAGCGCAGAGCCCAAGGCAAGGCTAGATCCCACAAACAGTGAGATCATGGCCTGAGCCCAGATCAAGAGACAGGTGCTTATCCCACTGAGCCACCCAGGCGCCCCTCACTTGTACATGTTTTATGCTTAATATCCACAGCAACCTGGCAACTTAGGAATTCTAACCCTCATTTACACAAGAGGAGAAAGGTATGTGGAAGTTCACTCAAAAACACTATCATACAGCCCAGAGTGGGAAGAACTAGGTTTCATAGGTTTTTGTGGGGGTTTTTTTCTGGTTCTGAGACAGGTGAGGATTCTGGGGGGCCTGCCTAGAAAAGCTTATCCTTGCATGAGGTTGCCCTAGGCCCTAATCTTAAAAATTTAATCTATTTCAAAATGAAAGTTCCTTGAATATCTGCCTGCCCACTTGTCATTTTCTTTTCTGAGGCATTTCTTATACAGAATAGGAACTTGCAGAAAACCTCAGGCCCCCTCAGATAACCCATTTATCTAGCCCACCTGGCAGGTGCTTTACACAACCAGGGAGCCAGAAGCCCCAAGCCTGAAACAAGCTTCAGGACCCAGTTTACAAACAGCCTTGTTCCTGCAAAGCCCAGACCAGACCAGTCAGAGTGGATCCCATCTCTGACCTTTCACTAACTTCCCCTCTCATTATAATGCTAAAAGCCACGCCCAGGTGTGGACACTTAACATGCAAATGAAACATGGCTTTTGAAGCAGCAGGCTCTGTCAAATGTGCTTGCCCCCTCCCCCCTCCATGCTTAGAAGTTACTCCTTTCCAGTCTCAGCCTTGTTGAGTTCTCTGGCCGTCTTCAAGCAGCAACCAGGTATCCCTCTTCCTAAGGCGTCTCCCTCATGCCCAGGCTTGCAATAAACACTACCCGCCTTGTGTCTGTTTCTACACAGAGAGTCAAAGAACCCTGAGATCATTAATGGTTCCAAACTTCGCTTTTTTTCTACTAAGCCCGCTACTGAAAGTATGAAGGTACTTAGGGTAAAATTCTCAATTCAGTTAAAAACTCTATCAAGTGCAAGGTACAAAGATCTGTGTGCTCTAGAGGACAAAATGAGAAATGGCCATAGGCTGTCCCCTCAAGGAGTTTACCATCTACCGGGAACACAGCCGGGTGGACAACTCATGATGTCATTATGGTGGAAGTCAGAGGAGGTAAGAGCAGAGAACTGTAGTACAGAGCACCCTGGAGACCGTAGTGCATGAGAGTGTTGTCTCTGACAGGAAGAAGATGCAGGAATGCCTCCTAGGTTAGAAGTAAATGCGTCTTGAAAGTTATACACAGTTTGATAGGGAACAACATTTTTAGCAGAGGGAATGGCAGGAACAAAACCAAGGAGGCAGGAAGATACTGTATGTTTTTCCTTCATACTTGCATGCATGTATGCATAGATTCATTCAAAAACTTATTAAGTACATGCATTTTAAGTTTACTTATTTTGAGAGAGAGAGAGAGAGAGCGAGAGTGCCAGATGGGGAGAGGCAGAGAGAGAGGCAGAGAGAATCCAAAGCAGGTTCCACGCTGTCAGTGCAAAGCCCGAGGTGAGAGTAGATCCTTCAACCCTAGGATCATGACCTGAGCCAACATCAAGAATCAGATGCTTAACTGACTGAGTCACCCAGGCGCCCCTCATTCAATAACTTATTGAGTATAATAGTTGGGCATATCACAAGCTGGACAAAACCTCTGCCTAACCAGCCTTGCCTAAATTGAGTAAAATACCAGGAAAATGAACAAATGAAACAAAACTGTCAAAGAGCAATAAGAAGTTTGTTCTGGATTGAGTGGCCAGGAAAACAAACAGGTTCAAGGGAAAGAAATTCAGTTGTGTCTGCTACAATTAGATACTCACCTGTGATTTGACGTAGCTGTCTTCCTTTACGTGAGAATAAGTGTTCAAGAATGTTTATTATTAACAGTAGCAATAACAAAACAGGCATCATCTTAGGACGTACCAGACACCATGGAACATTATACTGCTGTTCCCAAGAAAATGAGTTAGATCTCTCATTTTGGATTATGCCCTGGCATTCATCACCCTGCCCTGTCCTAAGGGATTAAATATTTGAGTTCAATTACAGACTCCCAGTGGCAGCCTACTCTCAACAAAGAGTCCTATCACCTGTTTCAGAATCGAAAACTCCAGATGAAGTAGTTAACACCAGCAAGCACAAGATGGGGACTTCTTCATAACGGACATGGGCAGGAAGCAACAAATAAATGCTGATTTTGAGACCAGAACCACCTGCTTCACCAAAAGTCTGGCTTTGAAAAAAGTCTGGACTCAGCAGCCATGAGAAGATGGACCTGGGTCATGCCTCTCTAAGGTACAGTATCTCCCTTTTATCCATGGCTTTGCTTTCTGTGGTTTCTGTTACCTGTAGTCAACCACGATCTGAAAATATCAAATGAAAATTTCAGAAATAGACAATTTGTAAGTTTCACATCAGGAGCCGTTCTGAGTAGTGTGATCAAATCTCACACCAGCCTGCTCTGTCCCACCTGAGACGCAAATCATCCCTTTGTCCAGTATATCCGTACTGGAGATGCTATCTGTCCCTTAGTTGTGATTAGCAAACATCTCGGTTATCAGATCAACTGTCACAGTCTGCAATGCTGGTGTTTAATTAATCCTCATTTTACTTAATAATGGGCCCAGAGTATAAGAGTAATAATGTTAGCAATTTAGATATGCCAAAGAAAAGCCATAAAGTGTTTCCTTTAAGGGAAAAGGGAAAAGTTCTGAACTTAACAAGAAAAAAATATCATATGCTACAGTAAAAGTGACTCTTCTATCCACGAAATGGCAAAGGAAAAATAAATTTGTGCTAGTTTTCTTGTTTATTTCTCCCTATGCCTAATTTATGAACTAATCTTTATCATAGGTATGTATATATAGGAAAATGTATAGTGTATTTAAGGTTTGGTGCTATCCACTGCTTCTGGCACCCACTGGGGGTGTTGTAACATTCCTCTGCAGATAACGGGGGGAATGACTGTAATCTGACAATTAAGCCAACGACTTTGACTATTAGTGCCAGTACCCTAAATGTACCCAACTGTGTGCTGGCAAGCTTGGTGGGGGGCAGAAGTATAAGAGAATTACCCTTAGTCTGCCAAGATGAGAATTTTACCATCAGCATGGGGCTGCCAGGCAATGTTTAAGATTGCCCTAAATAAATAATAGGGTAGTGAGTACAGCCTGGACTCAGAAATTGCTTCTAGACGGAGCAAGGGAAGGTGAGAAGCTTGTGTCTATCTGCTACATATAAAAATAACTGGGTGACATACCCAGAAAGAGTACTTCATTAAGAACTTTATCTTCAAAAATATGTTTCTCCTTTCCAACCGAAAACCATTTTTGTTGTCCAGATAAAACCAGGAAGTATTTTTTAACTTAATATTAATTTATTCAAGGACCTAAAAGAAAATCTCACAGAAGACTGTCTCCCCAAAAGTAGTCATTGAAGCTTGCAATAAATTCTTTAAAATGTTGACATTGTGGGGCGCCTGGGTGGCTTAGTCGGTTAAGGGTCCGACTTTCGCTTAGGTCATGATCTCGCGGTTCGTGGGTTCGGGCCCCGCGTCGGGCTCTGTGCTGACTGCCGGCTCAGAGCCTGGAGCCTGTTTCAGTCTGTGACTCCCTCTCTCTCTGACCCTCCCCTGCTCACGCTGTCTCTNTCTTTATCACATTTTTCTGGTTAAAACAAACCAAGGACGTAATTCTCTGTGCTGATACTTAATCCCACGCCAAAGTGCTGTCTCTCATAGGAAACTACCATTAACATTAAAAAAAGAACGAATTTATTTACTCAAGAAATATTTTTGAGCACCTTTTAAATAGTAGGACTTTTCTGAAGCACTGAATGAGCCTTCTCAGGGGTTATAAAGACAAATGAAAAGTTACTTTCTGGGTTTTTTCCTTAAGTTATTGATATTCCAACTGTTTATCTTTTTCTTAGAAAAGTGGCAGTCACCTAGTAAAAGGAATGAGCAACTAATGGTTGAAAAAGTCAATATATTGAAAATAGTTGAAGCCATAGGCAAAGAGGAGAGTCCAAGTGAAGTAAATATTAGCTGACCTAACTTTAACATTTTTTTTAACCGAATCACCATGTTTTACATTTGAATTGAACACACATATTTTACTATAATTTTTACTCACCGCTATTGCTTATATCCCACTCCATTCCTTGGATTCACTTTTCCTCTTGCTGGAGCCCATGCTTTTGTAGTTCTCTCAGCAAGAATCTGTAAGAAGTAAATTATATTAGATTTTATCCAAAATCTACAGAGCCTCACATTGTGTGAATCCTTTCTGCTCAGCATTTAAAGACTTTATTCCATTGCCTTCTAGCATGCATTATCACTTAAAAAGACAGGAAAAAATCTATAGCCAGCATACTTGTTGCTACTTTGTAGAAAATCCTTAAAACAACTACTGTTTAGATTCTTTCTCTTCTCACCATGTAGAGTTCTGAAATTACTGCCCTATACGAAGGAATACAGCTACCAGAGGAAGTAGGGGCTGAAAATTAGGTCATGGGCCCCTCGACCCAAGTCATGAAACTGAAGGACAGCATTTGCCATGTTCTGTGTTACACAGAAGTGTCATATAGGGTAATGTTATCATCATACTGTATAAAGAACTGAATTTTTATTTCTTGCACTCACCACTTGGGTCATTGTCCATCTGAGGATCTATGTCTTTAATTTGGAAGATAATCTCTATCATAGTTCTTATTTTTAGAATATATATCAGGCATATGTTGGAACAAAATTCTCATCTGGGTCTTTAATGTCTTTAATGAATCTATCTTTTCATCTGGGTCTTTAATGTCACTTAAAAAAAGACTCTCAGTGTTTTGTTTTGGGTCTTCCAATTTATTAATTATCTCTTTAGCTATATTCACTTGTTAATCTTTTTTAATGTTTATTTATTTTATAGAGAAACAGGGAAGGGGAGGGACAGAGAGAGAAGGAGACACAGAATCTGAAGCAGGCTCCCGACTGTGAGCTGTCAACACAGAGCCCAACACAGGGCTCAAACTCATGAGCCATGAGAACATGACCTGAGCTGAAGTTGGACACTCAACTGACTGAGCCAGGTGCCCCTTCCATCTGGGTCTTGATTTCAGCTCAGGTCGTGATCAGCTCAGGGCTTGTGGGATCAAGCCCTACATCAGGTTCTGCACTGACTGCAAGGAGCACACTTGGGATTCTTTCTCGCCTTATCCCTCCTCCGTCCCCCAACCAAAATAAATAAATAATTTTTTTAAACCACCATAATTTTCAGTTCTGGGATTCCTAATTGGTTCTTTCTTGTGTTCCCTCTTCTTGAGACATATCCTGTCTTTGTATTTCACAATTCCTTCTTCTTCTGTTATGAATATTACTTACTCCTCTATCTTTTTAGAATTTCAAAACTACTTATTTTAAAAATTCATTTTGGAATGCTGCCTTATTATTTGTATTTCTTTGAATGGTAATTCACTAGCCTCCTGAGCTTAATGGCCACTTTCCATGAAGTTTTGTTTCTGTATTCTTGGGTGATATTTTTCATTTCTTTTGCTCACTTCCTTAAGTGACATAGCATCTAGATACTTTAAATATGTATTTTAAAAGATTTTTGACCAGCATTGCCTTGTCAGAAGTGTTGAGGGAGACAGTCAATGCACCAATTAACAATAGGATTTTAATCAGATTCAAATATACATTTCTAATGCATTACGTGCTAAACCAGATGCTGTGCAAAAATATTTTATAGGTTTGATTTATGAGGTTAACATTCAGAACTTTTTTTGCAAGATCAATGTTTCTAATTACACAGTCCAGAGATCAGCAAACTGTAACTCATGGGCCTAATCTTACTGGCTACCTGGATTTTTTTTTTCATGCCCGTCAGCTAAAAATTATTTTCACATTTTTAAAGAAGTGTACAACAGATACCATACAAGCCCCATAAAGTCTAAAATAATTATAATTTGGCCCTTTACAGAGAAAAGTTTCCTGATCCCTGATACATTCTATCATCAGATGCCATCCAGGGTTTCTTTTCTCCTCTTGATTTTTAAAAATAGATTTTATTTTCAAAAGCCACTTTAGGTTCACAGCAAGACAGAGATTTCTCATCTACCACCTGCCCCCACACATCCATAGCCTCCCCCATTCTCAATATGCCCCCCAAAACTTTTATTACCATTTGATGAATCTACATAGAACCATCATTATTTCCCAAAGACCATAGTTTACTCATGGTAACATAGGGCTCACTCTTTTTTTAAAAAAAAATTTAATGTTTATTTTTGAGACAGAGACAGAGAGAGACAGACACTGAGCAGAGGAAGCACAGAGACAGAGAGGGAAACAGAATCCAAAGCAGGCTCCAGGCTCTGAGCTGTCAGTTAGCACAGAGTCTGACATGGGGCTGGAACCCACGAACCGTGAGATCATGACCTGAGCCGAAGTCGCACCCTTAACCGACTGAGCCACCCAGGCGCCCCACATAGAGTTCACTCTCCATGTCATACATTCTCTGGGTTGAGACAAATGTATAATGACATATGTCCACCATTATGTAATCATATAGAGTAGTTACATGCCCTTAAAATCCCTTGTACTCTAGTTATCCTCCCTTCCTATTAGCCCCTGGCAATAGCATGTAGCCTTTTCAGACTGGCTTCTTTCAGTTAGTAATATGACTGTAAAACCCCTCCACATGTTTCCATAGTTTGCTAGCTCAGGGGTTTTTCAGTGCCACATAATATTCCATTGTATAGACCACAGTTTATTCACTTGGATTCCATCAGTTTTGTAGTTTTCTTCATATTTCTTATATGTATTTTGTTAAATTTATATCTAATTATTCAATTAGGGGTGTGCCAATGTATATGGTACTGTGTTTTGAATGCAATTCTTTCAGATTTTCTATGTAAAGGTCATGTCATCTGTGAACAAAGGCAGTTTTATTTCTTCCTCACCAACCTGTATACTTTCATGTTCTTTTCGTATTGCATTAACTCAGACTTTAAGTATGATGGTGACAAGTAGTAGTGAGAGAAGACATCCTTGCCTTGTTCCTGATCTTATGGGAACGCTTCCAGTTTCTCATCATTAGGTAGAATGCTAGCTATAGACTTTTGTTGATATGATTTATCAGGTTGACAGAGTTTCCCTCTATTCCTACTGTACTGAAAGCTTTATTATGTTAGATTTTGTCAAATGCTTTTTCTACATCTTTTTCTACATCACAGTGGGTTGTTGTTTTTTTTTTTTGACGATGTTATTTATGTTTTAAGAAAACTCTACATCCAACAGGGGGCTTCAACTCACAACCCCAGGATCAAGAGTTGTATGCTCTACAGACTGAGCAAGCCAGGCACCACTACCATCCCAGTGATTTTATTTTTTAAAACTCTGTAGTGAAGAAAGTAATTTTTACATAAAAACTCACATGATTCTGATTCATATGGTCTTTGACCACACTTGCAGATACCCTATCCTAGGAAGTCCATAGACATTGGCTGTAGGGACAAACAGGTCCACCAACCTAAGTTTTCCCAAAGTGTTCATGATGGAACCCAATCATTTGAATATTTTTAATTGTCGCTGATTATAGAGACCTATGCTCATGATCAATTATCTTCTTTGTTAACCCAACTCCAATACCATATATATAAGTACAGCCTCCTTCTTTAGATCACACCTAAGTAACCTAAATAAGTTACTTTCTCTTTGATGTTTTTTTCTCACATTGTTGAAATTTCAAACTACTTTTCTTTTCTTAGTATAGTAATGTCAGGCTGAAGGGAGAAATAAGAAGTCATTGGTTGACAGAAAGTGAGTCACTGAATCAAGACTTGAAAACCACAGATAGGAGAATCCCAGTGAAAGTAAATGCATCAAGCCAAATAATGTGCTTTTCAATAAAATAACTGAGCTCTACATTAGAATTTCATTATGTCGTACACCTGAAACTAATACAATCTATATACAAATTATACCCCAATAAAAAGGAACCAAATGCTACATGCGTCCGTGAGTATCATTTGGTTAGCAGGTTAATTAATAAAAATCCTCCCAATTCTATGTGGTGAAGCCCCACAACTTGTTTGTTTTTTAGTCTTATTCTGGGTACTAAAAACATGCTGAGATCATGACCTGAGCTAAAGTCACTTAACTGACTGAGCCACCCAGGTGCCCCAATTTATATCCACTTCTTAAGATAAAAGTGCCAAAGAGCTCATTTTTTTTTTTTTGCAGAGATGTTTTCCCAGCAATGTGAGGTCTCCAGGTGACCTTTAGCTGGTGATAAAATATCAACCCACTGTTGTCATCCCCCCTCCTCCCAGACTGGGGGTCCTGGAACTAAGTGACACAGAAACACACGGTGAAATTTTTAACATGCAGAGACCATGGCTCAAGGAAAGAATGCAAAGGTCTGACTTGTCATGACTCTGTGTCTTGGGTTCTAATCTGATTTATGGATTTAACTGCGGTGACTGCACTTGACTATTTTTCAAATCCTGGGGACAGTGCAGTCCTTTCCCGCCTCAGAGACTCAGCCCATAATCATGCTGAAAGGGTTTTATGCTACTGAGTGTCACAACGAAGAAAAGTAACTCTCCTTTGCTATTCTCTATCTAGCTACTGGATTCTTTCTCCCAGCTTAATATAAAGTACATTTTCCACTTTAAAATCACCCTTTAGAAATTTTGTTCTTATTCACTGTGGCAGAGAGGATAAAAAAAAGTGATTAGAGTTTCCATCCTGAGCCTTGGATTCTGGTTACAGCTGACAAGATACTCTAGTAGGAATAAAATCTTAAATGATTGCTATCATGCTGGCTTCCTATACAATACAAAGACAAACTGTGAACTGAATCTTTTTGAAAAATGAAAATATTTCATTAAGTCTATCCAAGTTACACTCTTGGCAAGGCAAAAATCTTTCTGTCACCAAACCAGAACATTTTGCCTCTTTTCTAAGCCCTTGGCTATGTGGAGGTGGTAAGTAAACCTTTCCTCTGATCTTGGTTCCTTCCAAATGAATAATATGAGAGAGAGCATCTCATTATTCATTTGGAACTGATGATACCACCTGCTTCTTGTTACCAAAACCATGAGGTTGTAACATAAAAGTTAGGCATTGATGACTTCACTGATTTACTTCTTTTAATTGACACTGAGGTTGCTTTCAAATTTTTTCCTCAGAGAAAGGTGTTTTGTTTTGTTTTGTTTTGTTTTGTTTTGTTTTGTTTTGTTTTGTTAGAAGACTCAGAGTTCTCAAGCCATGGCTCTACTTGGTCCAAATTACAATTGCTGATTCAGGTGCCATTAATCCATTTTCATGATACATTCTTTGAAAGCAAGTGTTTGACTCCCATATGTGGAGCCATTAACTGCCTCACCCTCCCCAAGGAAGCACAGTGATGAGCACAGGAAGGAACTGGGGAATATATGGGCAATCCTCCACCCCTTCTTTAAGCACTTAGTGCTACCAATGGCTGCTCTGAGCTCTGTCAACTTCCTCCTCCTTCTAGTTAAGTTCCTACACCTGAATAATCATTGAGGCTTTGAAATGCCTTTGCATTTGTTGACTCTCTGTCTAGTAGCAAAAGTGTAATAATCTTTCTGGCTGAAGTTAGCTTCAATAGCAAGTGTTCATTATTTCTTTCCATTATTATCTAAAGCAGAGGTGGACAAACTATGGTCCACAAGCCAAATTCAGACCATCATCTATGTTTCTAAACAGTTTTATTGGAACACAACCACGTTCATTCTGTATAGTTTCCATGGCCATTGTCATTGCTACAATGGCAAAGCTATGTAACTGCGAGACAAGTCATGCAACACTTAATATATTTACTAACCAGCCCATTACAGGAAAAGTTCGCTGACCCTTGGGGTTTAGAGTCTGGACACTATTTAGGACTTTCTCTTACTTTCTGTGTGAAGTTTCTATGGCTCAACTTTCTCACCTGTAAACTGGGGACAGAAATTGTAACTCTCTCGTGGGGTTCTTGTAAAGATGAAACCAGATAATTTGAAGCATTTAACACAAGGTCTGGGGAAGCACTCAGTAAATGTTCATATTGTTGGGGCCAGATGTCTATTTGGAAGCTATCAGTTTGAACTACTTCTTGGAAATCAGTTTGTACAAAGGACAAGACATCAAACCCAGGCTCAATCTGTATGATAGACATTCTTACTTATACTATCTTGAGCAACTTATTCTACCTTTCTTTCGTAGCTATATAATGGGAATAAAGAAAGCTACCTTGGAGGCTGACTGTACCAGTGAGCTACCAAGGAAGATGGGAGACTCAATGCATGTCCCCTTCCAAGTCTCCCAATGCCCAACTGAAAAAAGACAGTAATTGAGTAAAAAACCCAAGCTCTGCAAAATCAAAGATGCTGGCAAAGAGCTGAAGCAAATAAGAAATGAAATAGGAAGGGACGCCTGGGTGGCTCAGTCAGTCAAGTGTCCAACTTCGGCTCAGGTCATGAACTCATGGTTCGTGGGTTCAAGCCCCGCATCGGGCTCTGTGATGACAGCTAGTTCAGTGCCTGGAGCCTGCTTCGGATTCTGTGTCTCCCTCTCTCTCTCTGACCCTTCCCTGCTCACACTGCCCCCCCCAAGAAATAAATAAAACATTTTAAAAATTTAAAAAAAAGAAATGAAATAAGAAGTGCTAATAGATATTTATAAGTCAGGAAGCAGATTATTAAGAGTAAATGATNCAAGAAATAAATAAAACATTTTAAAAATTTAAAAATAAGAAGTGCTAATAGATATTTATAAGTCAGGAAGCAGATTATTAAGAGTAAATGATTAGAGAATGCTAAAAGCTAAAGGTAGACAATGAGGAAGATAAAAAGCAAGATAAGACCCAATTCAAAACAATGAAAAGGCTGAAAAGTGAGAAGAAACAAGTCTCTCAGGAAATAGATGAGCATCTGTAAAATAAGCTATTAGAGAGGTTCCCCATCAAGATGGCATAACAGGTGACCCTGAGCGCACCTCTTCCCACGGACACGCCAAAGCTACAACTACATACAGAGCACCCACCCCTCTGATGATGATACTAGCACAACAGCTCTTCCACAGCTAAAGATACAAAGAAAACCTCACATGAAGAAGTATAGCAGGTGCAGAGGCAAGGTCTGATTGGAACCCATACCCCTGGGCTGGTGACACACAAGTAGGAGGGATATTTCAGGCAAGGAAGTCCTCCCTGAGGACCAAGGGCTTTAAGCCCCACACCAGGGAGACCCACCACTACCACGGGGACCTGCACAGGGAAGACAAGACTTCATAATGTCTGGCTTTAAATATCAGCAGGGCTAATTCCAGGGACTTAAGGAAATCAATGAAGCTTAAGTCCAGGAGAGCCAGAGTCCTATAGGAAACAAGATTCTGCTCTTAAAGGGCCTGTATACAAGCTTACTTGATCTAGGGCCCAGAAGAGAAGCAGCCATTTGAACAGTACCTGAGCCATATGTGAAGGAAATTTATTGACTAATTTTAGTGTATGTGCCCAAGGAGCAGGGATTTGTAGGAAATTTCTCCAGGAAAGAAGTGCATGTGGTCACCAGTTCTGACATTCCATCTACCTTGTTAGCACCATCATACTACCCTGGCTTCCTCATGGATCCACCCTTGCAGCTACCCCTCCAAAGTGGCATCCCCCCCCCACCAATACCAACAGGCAGCTTCAGCCAAGACTGGCGCCCCTTCCCAAGGCAGTACCCACCATACCACACCACACCCAGCTGCTGGCTTGGCCGGGACAGCACACCTTTAGCTTCTATCCCACTAAACCTGGCAGCAATTTCAGCCAAAACCAGCATGTGTCCCCTGGCTCCCACTCTACCAAGGTGGCTCCCAATGCCTCACACTCAGTGGGTGGCCTCAGTCAGGACTAGAAGCTCCTCCCCCAAACTGGCTCCTGTCCTGGGGGTGGTGGCAAACTGTACCACCAGCAGCAGTCATGGCAGGACCTTGTAGCTAGTCATACTAGGGCTGAGCCTTGCTCACCAGTGAGCCAGAAGACATGGATATAAAGTACATTTATATGGCTGCTGTCCATACCAGCCAGCCAGACCAGGGGCCAGCCATACCCACCAGTGTGACTTCAGCAGTTATGGCCCAGCTAAAACAGAAGGGCACATACAACCCACACAGGGAAACCCCCCCACCCCCCTCTGAAACACCTCGTTCTGGTGACCAAGGGGAGTTTTTCTTCTGGGCCCCAAAGGCACCTTCTTCTTAAGGCCACTCCTTTAAGACCAGAAGACATAGCTGACCAACCTAATACATAGAAACAACTGCAGAATCAGGCAACATGAGAATACGGAAGAATATGTTCTAAATCAAAGAACAAAACAAAACCTCAGAAAAAGAACAAAACAAACAAGAGATAAGCAATCTACCTGATAAAGAGTTCAAAGTAATAAAAAGTCTCACTGAACTCAGGAGAATGAATGGACACAGTGACAACTTCATCAAAGACATAGAAAGCAAAGAAATAACCAATCAGAGCTGAAGAATACGATAACAACTGAAAAATGAATGAGCACTTGGGTGGCTCATTCAGTTGAGCATCCAACTCCTGATTTCGCCTCAGGTCATGATCTCAAGGTTTATGGGATCAAGCCCCATAGCAGGCTCCATGCTCAAATTGTGGAGTCTTCTTGGGATTCTTTCTCCCTCTCTCTCTGCCCCTCCCCTGCTCATGCTCTCAAAATAAATAAGTAAACATTTTTTTAAATGAAAATTGACTAACTGCTGTAATCAAAAAACATAGGGTGACTGAATGGGTAAAACAAGAACCATCTATATGCTGCCTACAAGACACGCACTCCAGACTAATAGACATACACAAATTGAAAGGGGGAGAGATACAAAGATATTCCATGTGAATGGAAAGAAAAAATAGCTGGGTAATAATACTTATATCAGAAAAAGTGGACTTTAGAAGAAAGACCATAATAAAAGACAGAGGAAGGCATTTCATCATGATAAAGAGATCAGTCCAAGAAGAGGATATAACAATTATGAATACCTATGCACCCAACATTGGTGCACCTAAATATATAAAGCAAACATTAACAGACATACAGTAAGAAATTGACAGTAACACCATGATACAGAAGTGCTTAAAAACCACATTTACATCAATGGAGAGATCATCTACACAGAAAATATTTAAGGAAACAGTGACTTTGAATGACATATTAGATCAGGTATATGCTGAACATTCCATCCAGCAGAATACAAATTCTTTTCAAAGGCACATAGAACACTTGCAGGATACATGACACATTAGGCCACAAAACAAGTCTCGATAAATTTAACAGCACTGTAATCATATCAAGAAATCTTTTCCAACCACAACAGTACAAAATTAGAAATCAATTACAGGAAAAAACCCTATAAAAATGCCACCATGTGGATGCTAAACAAAACACTCTGAACAATCAATAAGTCAATAAAGAATTCAAGGAGGAAATTTTAAAAAATAGATGGAGAAAAATGAAAATGGAAACAACAGTTCCAAATCTTTGGGATGTAGCAAAAGCACTATTTAGGGGAAATTATACAATGGTGCAGGCCTACCTCAAGAAATAAGAAAAATATCAAATAAACATTCTAACTTTATACCTAAAGGAATAAGAAAAAGAATAACTAACAGAGCCCAAAGTTAGTAGAAGGAAAATAATAGTAAAGATCATAGTGGAAATAAATAAAATAGGGACTCAAATAAATAATAAAGGTCAGTGAAACCAAGAGCTGTTTCTTTGAAAAGAAACAAAATCAATATCATTTAGCCAGCCATACTCATCAAGAAAAACAGAAAGGATCCATATAAATTGTATCAGAAATGAAAGTGAAATCCCTGACACCACAGAAAAACAAAGAATTATAAGAAATAATATGAGCAATTATACACCAGCACACTGGACAAACTAGAAGAAATGGACAAATTCCCAGAACCATACAGTTTTCTAAAACTGAATCAGAAAGAGAGAATCTAAATAAGTAATTAATACCAATTAAAATGAATTGGTATCAAAGTCTCCCAACAAACATAGGTCCAGGCCCAAATGGCTTCACAGGTAGATTCTACCAAACATTTAAAGAGTTAATATTTATACTTAAACTATTCCAAAAAACTGAGAGGAAGAAACATGTCCAAAGTTATTTTAGGAGAAAAGAATTACCATGATACCAAAAACAGCCACTCCAAAAAATAAAAAATTAAAAAAAAAAAAACAAAAAAACAGGCCAATCTCCTTGGTAAACACAGACGCAAAAATTGCCAACAAAATATTAGCAAACTGAATTCAATAGTACATTTAAAGAATCATATACCATGATTAAATGGGATTTATCTGAGGGGGCGCAAAGAGGGTTCAACATCCACAAATCAATTAATATTATATACCACAATAACAAAATGCAGAAAAAGCATTTTACAAAATTCAATATCTATTATGATAAAAACTCTCAACAATGTTGGTATAGAGGCAACATATCTCAACATAACAAAGACCACATATGACAAACTCAGAGCTAACATCATATGCAATGTGCTAAGCTGAAAACTTTCCCTCTAAGATCAGGAGGAGGACAAGGATGCCCACTCTTTCTAACTTTATATAATATAGTACTAGAAGTCCTAACCACAGTAATCACACAAGAAAAAGAAATAAAAAGCATCCACAGTTGTAAGAAAGGAATAAAACTGCCACATTTGTAGAAGATATACTATATATAGAAAACCATAAAGATTTCATTACAATCTATTAGAACCAATAAATAAATTCAGTAAAATTGAGGTATAAAAGTATCATACAGAAATCTGTTGTGCTTCTGTATACTAATAATCAACTATCAGAAAGAGAAAATAAGAAAATAATACCTAGGAATAAATTTAAGGAAGGGAGTGAAAGACCTGAGCTCTGAAAACTCTAACACACTAATGAAAAAAACTAAGATGACAAATATAAATGAAAATATACACCATGCTCATGAATTAAAAGAATTAATATTGTTAAAATATCCGTGCTACCCAAAGCAATCTAAAGTTTCAATGCAATCTCTACCAAAAATACCAACAGCGTTTTCAGAGACCTGGAACAAATAATTCTCAAATTTATATGAACAACAAAAAATGCACCCAGATTTCAAACTATGCCACAAAACTATAGTAACCTAAACAACATGGTACTAACATGAAAACAGATACATAGATCAATAGGACAGAACAGAGAGCCCAGAAATAAACCCATACTTACATGGTCAATTAATCCACAGCAAAGGAGTAAAAAATATACTATAGGTGAAGGACAGTCTCTTCAACACATGGTGTTGGGAAAACTGGACAGCTACATGCAAAAGAATGAAACGGACCACCTTCTTGCACCATACACAAAAATAAACTCAAAATGGACCAAAGACCTAAATTTAAGAATTGAAGCCATAAACTTCCTAAGAGAAAACACATATAGTTAACTCTTAGACATTCCTGTAACATTTCCTGGGATCCACCTCTTTAGACAAAGGAAACAAAAGCTAAAATAAACACTTGAGACAACACCAAACTCAAAAGCTTTTGCACAATGAAAGAATCCATCAACAAAATGAAAAACAAACTTAGTGAATGGGAAAAGATATTTGCAAACAACTATCTAATAAGGGGTTAATGTCCAAAAATATAAAGAACTCCTACAACTGAACACCAAAAATCAATCAGTCCAATTAAAAAATGGGGAGAAGACATGAATAGACATTTGTTCAAAGAAGACATCCAGGTATACAACAGACATATGAAAAGACACTCAACATCACTCATCAACAGGGAAATGTAAATCAAGACAACACTGAGATATCACCTCACACCCATCAGAATGGCTAAAATCAAAAACACAAGAATCAACAAGTGTTGGTGGGGATGTAGAGAAAATAGAACCCTCTGCACTGTTGGTGGGAATGCACACCGGTGCAGCCCCTGTGGAAAACAGTATGGAACTTCCTCAAAAAATCAAAAATAGAAACACAATATGATCCAGTAATTCTACGACTGGGTATTTACCCAAGAAATATGAAAACACTAATTTGAAAAGACATATGCACTCCTGTATTTATTTCAGCACTACTTACAATAGCCAAATTTTGGAAGCAGCCCAAGGGTCCATCAATAAATGAATGGATAAAGAAGATGTGGTGTATGTGTGTGTGTATAATGGAATATTATTCACTCCCATTCACCAACCTTGCCATTCACAAGGACATGGATGGAGCTAGAGAGTATAATGCTAAGTAAAATACATCAGTTAGAGAAAGACAAACATCATATGATTTCAGTCATATCTGGAATTTAAAAAATAAAACAAATGGATTTTGTTGGAAATTGATTTTTTTGTTTTTTTTTTTTACAAATAGTTTATTGTCAAATTAGTTTCCACATAACACTCAGTGCTCATCCCCACAAGTGTCCTCCTCCATGCCCATCCCCCCTCCCCCCCACATCCATCAGTCCTCAGTTTTTGTCAGCATTCAAGAGTCTCTCATGGTTTGCCTCTCTCCCTTTCCCCCACCATTTCCGCCCTTCTTCTCCCCCTTGTTCCTCCGTCAAGTTCCTCCTAATCCTCCTATACGTGCAAACATATGATATTTGTCCTTCTCTGCCTGACTTATTTCGCTCAGCATAACACCCTCAAGGTCCATCCATGTTGCTACACATGGCCAGATTTCATTCTTTCTCATTGCCATGTATGGAAATGGATTTTTAACCAGAATGCTCTCCTTACCCAAACTATCTAAAGGTCTTTGTAAAATAAAGATATATCAGGAATTCAAATTATAAAACAAAACCACCCATAAGCTCTTTCTTGGTTATTTGCTGTAAGGTTTGTTAAATAAGAAAAAAAAATTAACCAAGAAAGAGGGAGATGTGGTTTCTGGAGGCAGGCTACCTGGGAAGCAGGTAGGGGGTTGCAGTGTAGATTTAAATCTCCCTGAATTACCCCTAAAGAAATAGTAAAGAGGATAAATTAAGCAAAAACTAACAGAAAACACCTACAACAAAACGTGGTGACAATGTATCCCATCCATCATGAAGGAAAAGTGGGTGGGAGGGATGCCTCGTGACTCAGGCGGTTGAGCGTCTGACTTTTAGTTTCAGCTCAGATAACAATTTCATGGTTCATGTCAACTGCGCTGACAGTGTGGAGCCTGTTTGAGATTCTCTCTCTCCTTCTCCCTCTCTCTCTGTACCTTCCCTGCTCATGCTCCCTCTGTCTATCTCAGTCTCTCAAAATAAACAAAATATTTTTAAAAAAGAGTAGGTGGAAAAGAACTACTAAAACAGCAAGATCTGAATTTGATTAACAACGATGGGGGAGGAAATGTATGGCACACGGCAGGGAAGGCAAAGGACTTCTGATGGCCTTGAGAGCTAGAAGACCTAAATATTTATAAGTCTTTTATTGGATTCCTAGTCTAAAATTAGTTAACAACCTCTACCCCAGCCTTTAATTTAAAGGAATATTCTTTTACTCCCAGGAACATATCAAAGGTAATTATTAGGCTCGTCCTACTTTTTGTGAACTCATTCAGCCCAAGTTCCCCCCATCACTAACATTATGTTAGATATATATATCTGCATTGTTAGAATATGTTGCCTTTACACATGCTAATACCTCCCATGGTTTGAGGATATTCATATAATTTACTAAGTCAGAAAAGGTTTGAGAGTTAACTTCGAGAGTTAAGGCCAGGGAAAGAAATATAAACTGGAGTGTACTGGCGCATATATGATCATCCCATTTATGGCAACCATTTAGTTTTACTACTACAAGGTAATGTCTATTTCATGTGTATCACCCATCCTTACAGTGGTATCTCTCCATTCTCATCTTCTAAAACCCATTGCTTGGTAAATCCTGCAGGAAGAGCTCATGATTGCAATATACCTTGAATCACTACATACTCATGGGGGTTCTATCAAAACTTTATACTTGAGGTTCAGGTAGAATGAAGATAAAATGTGATTCATATTTCTTTTCATCAATAAAAGTTTTATAACAGCTTTATTGAGATAATTCACAGACAGTACAATTCACCCATTAAAAGTTTATAGTCCAGTGCTTTTAAGTACACTCACAAGGTGGTTCAACCATCACTCCAATTTCAAGATTTTCATCACCCAGAAACCCTGTCCCCATTATCCATCACTGCCCATTTTCCTTCATTTTTTCCAGCCCTAGGCAACTACTCTTCTCTGTCTCTATAGATTTATCTTTGAAGGGCATTTCATATCAATGGAATCACGCAGTAATTCTGGTAACGGCTGCTTTCTTTTACTTAGCACACTCTTTTCAAGATTTAGCAATGTAATAGCATATATTAGCACCCCATCCTTTTTAAGGCTGAATACTATTCTATCTTGTATGTAGAATAAAATAAGCAAATTAATATTTGAATGGAAATAAGAGCTCACAAAAATTTTTAAGAAATGGTTTGAATGCATTTTTTTTCTCTATCAGCTTTGGCCTTGATATGGTTATCATATTCAGAATAGGTCATATATTTAACATTTAATGTACATTTAACAAATCTATAACATATTTAATATAATAAAATACATTTGATATTTTAATGTATTTTAAATATATACTCTATTTAATATAAAATACTTTAACACTGATTTTAATAAAAATTCAACACTTAATTGAATTCAGATGTTGGGTTCTTTATGAAACCAACCACAGGGGGACCTGGGTGGCTCAGTAAATTAAGCGTCCAACTTCAGCTCAGGTCATGGTCTCGTGGTTCGTGAGTTTGAGCCCCGCATCGGGCTCTGTGCTGACAGCTCGGAGCCTGGAATCTGCTTCGGATTCAGTGTCTCCCTCTCTCTCTGCCCCTCCCCCCTTGTACTCTGTTTCTGTCTCTCAACAATGAATAAATGTTTTTTAAAAAAGAAACCAACCACAAATGTAGTTATCAATGTGCAGAAGTAATAAGCCCTGTTCAAGGTCCACACATAGACACAATTGATAAAGATAGAAATGTGGCTCAGGAAAATATTTTCTATATATAGGGGAAATGCTCTCCATAAAGTCATGTTTCAGTATTCCAATCAGTATCCCACCTTAAACATCACAGTTTTTCCAGAGCAAAGGAACTTCACATTCAGTGAACAAAGCACTGAGTGGCTAGTTTTCTAAGTGAGAAATGGTTACAGCTTTTGAGGTCAAGTATATATGTGAGAAATAGTGAACATATCAATTCTAATAACTGAAGCATAAACTATTTACCTCTTTGTTTTTCTTCCCAACCATCCCTAATAACTATAATTTTCTTTAATAGGTATTTGGACACTTCTTAGAATTTAAAAATTACTGCCTGGGTAGCTTAGTAGGTTAAGCATCTAACTCTTGATTTCAGTTCAAGTCACGATCTCATGGTTCATGGGTTTGAGCCCCGTACTGGGCTCCACATTGACAGCATGGGGCCTACTTGGGATTCTCTCTCTCTCTCTGTCTGCTTCTCTCTCTCTCTCTCTTTCTCTCCCCCTCTCCTGTTCATGCTCTGTCTCAAAATAAATAAAAATAAACTTAAAAAAAACTACCATAGTATCATAATTTTTTTCACTTTGGTTGTATGACTATGAAAACCCACTCAAGTCTGGTATAGTAAGGGCATGTATGTGAAGAGCATTATTATTACATGATACAGAGGAGCTCTGGGAAGTAGAACAGTTTTCAACGCACTCAAAATACTTGACCTTGTAGAGTTTTTAGGCTAAGGATGAGTTTGTAAGCCTGACTGCCCACATAAGGCCTGGCTACACCTAGGGAGCTTTATCTTGGTACATGGGGTGCCTGGTACATGGCTCAGTCAGGCGTCAAGCTTCAGCTCACAGTTCAGAAGTTTGAACCCAAAATGGGGCTCTGTACTGACAGCTCAGATCCTGGAGCCTGCTTCACTTTCTGTGTCTCCCTCTCTCTCTGCCCCTCCCCCTCTTGTGCTCTCTCTCTCTCAAAAATAAATAAGCATTAAAAAATATTTTTTTTAAGTCTTGATACATTGGGTTTCACCTTTAGAGACTCCAACTTCATTGGCCAGAGGTGGAGCCTGAGAATTAGTTTTGCAGAAGCAGGCCAGCTCATTTTAATGTGCAGCTAGGGTTGAGATCCACTGTTCTAGAGGGACAGGCTGATCAACACACTTTGAAACCATGGAGCAGATTCGGCCTTTGGACACCATCTTCATGCATTTCAACAGCAGTGAGAGAAGCTAGCATGGGATGGATAGGAAGGTGGGATTTAAGGCCCTTTATTGTCTCCAGGACGTTAAAGGCAAAATCTTGCACTGAGAGTGAGGAGCAGAACGAATCATAAGGCAAGGGCAAAGGTCTGGACTGGTTCACCCCAAAGCTTGGGAGGGGATGATGACACAGATACACAAGAAGATCTGAGAACCAAGATGAAGTAAGAAATCTTAAATCTGTAGGAGTGTGATTTGAACCTAGGCTGGATTTTCTGTCCTGGATGGAAAGAATAATGTATGTCTTACCTCACCAACAAAATGTGAGTTATGCACATTGTTATTTTAATCACTGAGCCCATGGTGGGATGTTGGCAATATTACGAGCACAGACTCAATAAGCAGCATTTAAAGGCCCGATTCCAGGACTACTTCCAGCCCTAATGAAGTCCCACTGCAGATTCTTGTTCTGATACACACTGCCTACACACCAGCCTCTTCTGGGCTTTACATATATAAAAATCACTTGTGACTCAGATGGAGTTTCTCACTTAATGACTAAACCCACCATCACTTTGATTCTTTGTGATTAGACATTGCCATTCCTTTCTAGCAGATAAGTGGCAAGGCTGGGTAACTTTAGAGTACTGGATAACACTGGAGAGATGAATACCATTTAAGAAAAGAGTCTCATGTTTTCTTTCCTCAAACTGCCCTCAAGAGGTAAACACAAACAGACTTAATGTTCCTGAAAGACATTCTGAGACAGACAGTGTATTAGGAATGTTCCTGTTTCCCTTTCTTTCAAGAACAAGAAACAAACTCCTGTAAGGAATTAGGGGAAAAGAGCAGAAAATAATGTTCCCAGGCAAGATCTGTAAAAAAGATGCATAAGATGTGAAAAATCGAGCAGCATGGATTTGCTTAGAACTTACCAGTCTTTCTGCAAAGATCATACAGTCTAATAGATATGGATATGGAAAGTTGGCCAACAACACATGGCCACTGAAAACACTTGTGCAATGACCAGTATCATGGAATTGTCTCAGCGCTGGAGATTATTTATTCTTCTTTTCACGTATGAGGACACTGACTCATACGAAAGCTAAAACCCCATTCAAAGCACAGTTAGTTCACTCGTTGACAAAAAAAGGCACCAGGTAGCCATATTATCTATGGATGTTGTGAGGTCATGAGAAAGTGAACAACATGAGGTTCTCTGTGTGTGCAGAGAGCAGTTACTATGGGAGGTCTCCTGGGAGACCCCGGGTTGTTGTGCTACATACTAAAAGCAGGAGCTTGTCATAAGGGAGCTAGACACAAAGACTCTTCCCTCAGCTCCCACCCAGACCAGCTTCAGAGACAGAACCCACTGCACATGCCCACTAAATACATACTGAGTACAGGAAAGTCTACAGAAATAAAGAGGGGTGTGGTAAATAGGCACCAAGATGGATCTGGGTGGGCACAGCAGAGGAAATTCTAAGTGAGACATATGGAGGACAATGCTCGAAATCCAAAAAAGCAATTAAGATCTTGCTGACTGGTTAAAAGACAGGCTTGGCTGGAGTGGAGACACTTGATCAAGGAGGAATAGAACGTCAGAGAAAAAACATGGACTGGGGACAGACGTATGTGAATCCTTGAGTCTGAGGCTGGGACCTTTTTACTCTAGTCTATAGGCCAAAGAGAAGCAGTAGAGTGTTACAAACAGCTGAAAATCATGGGGAAGGGGTACTTGAGGAGAGTTGCTGGAGTCTTATGGAAGATGGACTGCAGTCAGGAGAGGAAGGCAGGGGGACCAGCCAAGAAGCGGCTACCCCAGTGCTGGTGAGCCATGGTGAGGGATGGGACAGAAAGCAGGAGCTATTTGAGAGATATTCAAAGTGAAGAATGACCTGGATCTGGTGCTAAAGAAATATGGATGGAAGGTAAGTAGAGGAAGGGAGGAGGCAGGTTGAGTTGGAGAATCCAAGCTCGGGGCAGGGAGGAAGATGGAGTCACTGAGAGACATAATGGGTTTGGGAGCTGTGACTGGAGGAAGAGGCAAATTTGGTGTTAGACACACTGAATTTAGGTGTATCTTACCATCCAAATGAAAATAAGCACAGAGGGGTTGGATATTAGGAACTAATCTTGGAAGAAGGTGGGGAGGGGGTCTTGAGAGCTTCAAATGTGGCAGTGCATGTATTTGGGGCTGAGAGCTAAAGTTATAGAAACAGGTGTCTTGGTTAGGTAAGTTAGCAAACAAATTAAAAACATTCTTGTTTCAGGGGCTCTTGGGTGGCTCAGTTGGTTGAGTGTCCAATTCCTGACTTTGGCTCAGGTCATGATCTCATAGTTTGTGAGGTCCAGCCCCACATCAGTCTCTGTGCTAACAGTGTGAAGCCTGCTTGGGATTCTCTCTCCCTCTGTCTCTGTTCCTCCCCTTCTTGTGCTCTCTCCCTCTCTTTCTGCCCACCTCCCTCCCACAGCTCATTCTCTGTCTCTTTCTCCCTCTCTCAAAATAAATAAATAAACTTTAAAAAAAATTATTGTTTCAGGTCAGATTTAACTACTATCCTGGAGTTGTCTACTTTGTACAAATAAAAACAAAACAAATAAAAATGCAAAAGCAATGGATAAAAACCCAACTAACTAGCATTTATAACTACACCAATTTTCTAAATGTTGATCTTCAAGTCTTTCTTTTAACTGAACTGTAAAGAACAGTTACAGTGGGAAATTACTAGTCAGTACTATTTAGTACATTAACAACCTTACCATTAGAAAATAACAGTATATATCTGTCCTTTTCACACTGTCCTATACGTAATCATCTGTAAGAGGTAGATGTCTTTGAAAAGGAATGACTTACATAACTTTTTTAAACCTGGAAGTATTATCACTTACAATTTTTTAATATACTGCTCAGAGCAGTGAGAATATGGACATTTTAAATTAGGTGTAAAATACTGAGAAAGACGTATTGTTTTGCAGTGCCTGGCTGGCTCAGTTACTTGAGTGTCTAACTCTTGATTTTGGCTCAGGTCATGATGTCACATTTCATGAGTTTGAGCCCTACCTTGGGCTCTACACTGACAGCATGGAGCCTGCTTGAGATTCTTTCCGTCTCTCTCTACTCATGCTCACACATGCTCTCTCGCTCTCTCAAAATAAACATTTTTTAAAAATTATTATTTGTAAAATAGAAGGCATCCTTACATGAGTTCTATTTAACTCTTCATTTCATTCAGATTTAAATAAATCCCCATTGGTACATTTTGGGGGGTTTCTTTCTAAAAACGAAATCTTCTCAATGGTCTTTATTCTGGTGGTATGTTCTGCTTAAAATTCCATTTACATTTGTGATAATTCTATTGTTTGGTCTTCTATACCACCTACAGTAACCAAGACTCATTCCGTTTAATTCATGCTTCTGTTCCTTTTTCTTCTTATAGATTATTCAATAATAGGGCAATTAGGCCACAACCCATTGCACACTAAGTATTGTGGGAATGATCCAAAAAACACAAAATGAAGTTAATGTTACATAAAAATGACTGTGTAGCATATAAAGAAATCATATTACTGATAAATGTCATTAGAATCCACTGTAAAGCAGCTTATCAAACTTAATATCTTTAATGTCTTCCACACAGGGTGATTTAGCCAGATTATTTTCAAATATGTTTAAATGTATATATATATACATTTAATGTATATATATATATAAAATATACAAAGACAGAACCTCAAGTGTAAGTACACTTCTTACTAGCTTTCTGTGTTTCACAACAACCAAAATTTAGTCCGTGTCACCTCTGCACAAGAATGGACAGTGTTTTACCAGAACATAGAAATGGTCTGAATTAGAATAAAAAACCTGAAGAATCCTGTCAGGCTTTCAGCTCCATGTAAGCTGGCTCTTTCTTACTATTTCTCAGCCGGCTCAATAGATGTGGTGTCCTGCTTAGTGCTCATTATGAAAGAACGCCACATACAATTTTCAAAGTGAATCTTTAATGCAACAATGTCATGAAGTGATCTCTTCTCCTATCTAGCTTTGGAAATTATACTCAGCAGGAGATACTAGGTAATACAGAGGTGACTGTGCAATCTCAGTGGATTAACACAAGAGAGTTTGTGACTTTCTCACTCTGCGTGTCCAAAACCAGCAAGGCCAGAGCTGTGCTCTGCAAACTCACCTAGGCTTTGGGGGCTCCACCATAATGTGCCCTTGCCATTTTAGAAAAATAAATCAAGTGGCTACAGGGTATGCTCACAGACAGTAGTACATCAATGTTATAAAAAAAAAAAAAAAACAGAGCAGATTCAATGTAATGTTACCTACAATTTTTATCACACTCAACATCCACATAAATCTCAGTGAAACCATATGTATTCATGGACTAACTAAGAAATGACAGAGAGCAACCCCACAGAGAAGAAACTATTTCTTGAATATACCTCTATAATTCCATTTCATGTTATTAACACTGAAACAATCTCCTTGTAAAAATAAATCATTAAAGCAAAAGCGAGAGAGGAAATAGGAAGAAGCAAAAAATCGTGGTATTTCAGAATTTTCAAAAACGAAGGAGGAGGACTTTGCAAATGAAGGACAAGGGAGATTGGAAGACTTTCTCCTGAGAAAAACAACAACTTAACAGGTGTATGTTATTAAAAAAAAAACAAACAATCATTAACATTAATCATTCATATTCTCCGGGAATTGCTCTAAATACAAACAGCCAATGGAGAGCCATTCACTCAACAAAATCTACTACATCTCAGTAAAAAGAGAATCTGTGGTATTTGAGCCATGACTCAGTGTATGACGCCCATTCTGCAGCTCATGGGAAGCTTGACCCCAGGCATTCGTGGCCAAGAAGACAGGAGCTCCCCTCTCCTCAATGCCTCCCAGTTTTAAGCTCTGGATTCAACCGAAGGCGGAGGCGGCTCTGGCACTTCTCATCTCCCCACTCCCTCAAACTGTATGTTCCAAAAGCTCTGTTCCAGGCAGATGAGGTGAAGAGGACCAGGTGCCACCTAGGGGGTGGAAGTTCTACCCCAGTCACTGTAGGCAGAGAATACTGGGGGTGATCCTCCTCCCCCACTCATCATAGGCTAGAAGTTCCACAGTGAGCAAGGCAAGGTGAGAGGAAGAAAATCTGACAGAATTGAAAGGAAAAACAGGCAATTACCATTGATGGTTGGAAACTTTATTACCTCACTTCCAATAGTGGGTAGAACAACCTGGCAGAAGATCGAGGAAAGGTAAGACTTGATGAATTCTATATACCATCTACAGTTAATGACTCTCTCTAGAGCAGTCCAACTGCACTATAGAATACACGTTCTTCTCAAGCACACACAGAACATATGCCAGAGCATACAAATGCTAAGCCATAAAACAAATCTCAATAAATTGAAAATAATTGAAATATAGAAAGTATGTTTCCTGATCACACAACAATTAAAGTGGAAATTAATAACTGAAGGAAATTTGAGAAACTGACAAGAATCTGGAAATGAAATGTGCTAATAACCAATTGGCCAAAGAAGAAATCACAAGGGATATTAGAAAATATCTTGAGGTGAATGAAAATGGAAACGCAACGTAACACAACTTGTGGGCTGCAAATGAATCAGCATTCAGAGTCACACTTAGAGCAGTAACTTCTATGTTAACAAAGAAGAAGGATCTCAGTGAATAACACCATATTCCACCATAAGGAAGTACAAAAATAAGGAAGTACAAACACAAGGCAAGCAAAATGGAGGTAATAAAGATTACAGCAAAAATAAACGGCAGTGAGAATAAAAATTTAAGAGAGAACATCGATAAAAACAGAAGTTGTTTCTTTGAAAAGATCAACACAACTGACGTGTCTTTTTCTAGAATGATAAACCAAAAAAGAGGGTAAATACAAATTACCAAAATCAGGAACAAAGCCTGTCCTTCACTACCAACCCTAGAGAAATAAAAAGAGAATACTATGAAATACTATATGCCAACAAATGAGGTAGCTTCGATGAAATGGACAAGTTCTTATAATGACAAATTATCAAAATGAACTCAAGAATAAATGGAAAATCTTTGTAGGCCAATCATGAACAAAAAGATAGAATTAATTACTTTAAAACTTCCCACAAAGAAAATCCCAGGCCCAGCTGGCCTCACTGATGAAGTAAGTCTAACAAGTATTCAAAAGAGAATGAATACCAATCCTTTATAAACCCTTTCCCCAAAAAAGAAGAGGGGGAACACTTCTCAACTAATCCTTTGATACTAATATTATCCTGATACAAAGACATCACAGGAAATGAAAACTACAGATTAATATCCCTTATGAATACAGAAGCAAAAAAATCTACACAAAATATTAACAGAGTGAATCCCACAACATGTTTAAAGTAGTACATACTGAGGCCAAGTGGGAAGTATATCAGGAACACAAGATTGGCTTAACATCTGAAAATCAATTATAATCACTATATTAATAGCATCAAGGACAAAAATCATATGATCATCACAATGGAGACAAAAAAGTATTTGACAAAATCCAATTCTCACTCATGATAAAAGCATTCAGCTAACTAGGAATATAAGGAAACCTAGCCTGATATTTTAAAAATCTTCAGCTTACAGCATATTTAATTGTTAAAAACAAAAATGTGCTTGCTCCACTCAAGTTCAAGAACAAAGTAAGGAAGTTTGTTGTTGCTATTCAACATTGTACTGGAGGTTCTGGTCATAATAAGTAGAAATCAAAAAGAAAGAAGGGGCATCTAGATTGGAAAGGAAGAAGTGAGACTATCTGTATTCACAAATGACATGATTCTTTATATAGAAAATCTTAAGAATTCCACTAAACATTATTAGAATAAGTAAGTTCAGCTAAGTTCCAGGATAAATGATAAATTACAAAAATCTAATAAATTTCTGTCCACTAGGGATAAAAAAAAATCCAGAAATGAAACTGAGAAAACAATTCCACTTACAATGGACACAAAAAGGATAAAATACTTAAATATGCAGTTTGCAAAAGAAATATAAAGCACACCCTTAAAACTATGACAATTGTTAAAAGAAATTAAAGATCTAAATAAACAGAAAGATATCTCATATTCATTTATCAGAAAACAAGTCACTGTCAAGTTGCCAATATATCTCAAATTGATTGATAGTTTCAATGAAAACCATATTAAAATTCTAGCTGGCTTTTTTTAAAACAGTTATGGACAAACTGATCTTAAAATTCATATACAAAGGCAAGGAACCTAGAAGAACTGAAACAATCTTAGGAAAAAAGTTAAAAGACTCACACTTTTTAAAAATGTAAACTTAACTACAAAGCTGCAGTACTTAATACAATGGGTCATTGCCATAAAGACAGACATATAGATCAATGAAAGAGAATCGAGACTCCAGAATAAATCCTTCCATTATGGTCAACTTGTTTTGCATGGGGTGTCAAGGTAACTGGATGGAGAAAGAGTAGTCTTCTCAACAAATGGTACTGTATGAACTGGAGAGTTATGCAGAAGAATGAAATTGGGCTCATTCCGCACACCATACACAAAATTTAACTAAAAATTGACCAGAGAGCTAAAATTATAAAAATCTCAGGAGAAAACAATAAGTTACATTGGCTAGGTAATGGTTTCTTAGAAATGCCACCAAATACTCAAGGGGCAAAAGGAAAAATGGGTAAATCAGATTCTGTTAAAATTTAAAATTTCATGTGCAAATAATAACATAAAGTAAAATTATAACCCATCAAATAAGAGAAAACATATCCCTGATATGTTAGGAAAAAGAAAATCTCTCATGAAGAATTTGTATACAAAATATGTAAAGAAACTTTACAGCTCAATAAAAAGACAATCCAATTTAAAAATGGGCAAAGGATCTGAACAGACATTTCTTCAAAAAAGATACACAAATAACCGATAAACACATGAAACAATGTTGTTGTTTTACATTTCCATCAGGGAAATGTAAATCAAAATTACAATGAGATATTACTTCACGAAGATGCCTATAATAAAAAAAAAGAAACCACAGTAAGGATTGGGAAAAATGTGGAGAAACTGAAATCCTCCTATGCTGGTAAGGAATGTAAAAATGATGTAGGCATTTTGGAAAAACACTTCAGCAATTCCTCAAATGATTAAACATAGCATTACCCTAAGAACCAGCCATCCCACTCCTAACTATCAACCCAAGAGAAATTAAAACATACGTTCACACAAAATCTTGTACATGAATATTCATAGCAGTGTCATTCAAACAAGCCAAAATGTGATCAACAGATGAATGGATAAATAAAATAGGCTATATGTATTCATACAATGAAATATTATTGAGCCATAAAAGGAAAGAAATACTGATATGTGCTACAACATGGATAAAGACTGAAAACACACTCAAGAAAGAAGCCAGTTACAAAAGACCACATATTATGTGATTCCATTTATATGACATGTCCAGACGAGATAAATCTATAGAGACCAAGAGTAAATTAGTGGTTGTTCAGAGCAGAGGAAGTTGGAGAAGGGGAGGGATGCAAAACGAGTACTGATGGATATGGGCTTCTTTTGGGGGAGGGGGATGAAAATGTTCCAAAATTATATTGTGGGGATGGAACCACAACTGTGGGGACATTCTAAAAAACATTGAATTTTACACTTAAAGGGTGAATTGAGATGTGAATTACATCTCAATGTAGTTGCTTACATTTTCAAAGGAAAGAAAAGTGTAGAATCTCAGAAAATGTGATCAGTCATGGAGGGGAAGCACCTGAAGAGTTGGATGTGGGGGAAGAAGCCAGAGTAAGACTGCCAGAAAAAGACAAGATGTCTGGGTGGCTCAGTCAGTTGAGTGTCCAACTTTGGCTCAGGTCATGATCTCACAGATTGTGAGTTCAAACCCTGCATCAGGCTCTTTGGAGGCATCAGCAAAGAACCTACTTCAGATCCTCTGTCCCCTATTCTCTCTGCCTCTCTCCCTCTCTCTCAAACAAACAAGCATTTAAAAAAAGACACAGGACACCTGGTTAAATGTAAATTTTAGATAAATAACAAACTTCTTTTTTAGTATAAGTACACCCCAGATGCTGCATGGGACACCTTTTAACAGCAATGATAATATGTTTTATTTATATGTGTTTCCAGGTGTTTTTTAAAGAACTTTTTTTTGGATAGTCAACAAAAAATGTTACATTATTTTCAGGTGTACAACATAGTGATTCAACAAGTCTAGATGTTACACTATACTCACCACAAGTGCAAACTACCATCTGCCACCATACAGCACTAATCACAATACCATTGACTATACACACTCCCTATTCTGTACCTTTTATTCCCATGACTCACTCATCCTATAACCATAACCTATAACCATCCCACCCATAGTTCCTTCACCCATTTTGTCTGGACAAAGATGTGGTGTATGTATATACATACACACACACACATACACAATGGAATTTTACTCAACATAAAAAGGGATAAGATATTGGGGCACCAAAGAGGCTCAGTCGGTTGAACATCTGACTTCAGGTCATGATCTCACAGCTTGTGAGTTCGAGCCCCCCATCAGGTTCTCTGCCGTCGGCATGGAACCCACTTCAGATCCCCTGTCCCCCTCTCTCTCTACCCCTCCCCTGCTCATGTTCTCTTTCAAAAATGAAATAAACATTAGGGGGGAAAGAGGATAAGATCTTGCCATTTGCAACAATATGGATGGACCTAAAGGATATTATGCTACGTGGAATAAGTCAGACAAAGAACCAATACCATAAGATACCACCTATATGCGGAATCTAAAAAACAAAACAAATGAAAAACAGGATCAAACCTATAAATACAAAGAACATGGAGCATATTTTTATGTTAAATTTGTGTCTTTCTTTGCATTTATGTTTGTTAACTCTGGTAACTCCAATCCAGTGGACAAAGCTCCTAATGAAATATCTAGACAACCAGTTGGCAGCTGTAAAGGTTGGGAAGTGAAGGAGAAGCTCCCAGACATGGAGACTAGGACAGAAGGAGAGGGCTGGGGGCAAAGGCTGGAAAAGCCTACAGCAACAGTTGTTTAGAGGACACTGTAGCTCCATTTTAAAGCATCATGTTAAGAAATCACTAAGGATACATATCCACTATGGGCAGAATATAGGATGGTTTGAGTGACCCAATCTGGATGGCATTTCACAATTAGGGTTTCACAGTCTACAACACTCAAGGCCATCTTCCGGGCTGTGCTGAATGGCCCAAGGAAAGCCTTCGGTGTCCTGTCCAGTTAGCCAGCTAACCTTCCCAGGGCATGCCTCAAGGGCTTTTGCCTACCTCCTTCAAACAAAAATGCACAGAGTTCCTAGGCCAAAGAGCATTCCTTAAATGATTTTAGAAGCTTCAGTTTCCTACTTATTGCAGGCAAACACTCCAAGGTTTGGGGGTGCTTTGGATGGAAAAGCAAATGCCTCACATACCAGATCACCGCTGGCAAGGAGGTAATGGATTTCAAACAGTAGTTTCTAAGCTCTTCCCACTCTTGATTTTCAGACTTCACCAAACCTCCAAAGACTTACAGAAGCTGTACACCATGTATACACTCTGGAAAATAAAGTTTGAACTTATTACTCAGTTCATATAACAACAACCAACACTGAGCATTTGTAGAGTGGCAGGTACTCTGCTCAATTGTTTACATCTATGCCTTGACCCATTCTTATTGAAAGAATCAAGGACTGTCCCCATGGGCGTGTTTGGAGCACTTCAGCTCCAGTCTGCAATATTCGTAAGGACTGTGTTGCTAGCTCCATGATTTCATCCTAAAGTGGTCCAATCGTCTACTTTGAGACTCATCAAACTTGGGTTCCGTGAGTATGGAAGGGGGCTCACTTCCATAGCTCACTCTCTCTCTGAAGCTCTCATCCTGCTCTCATCAATATCTAAACAAAACCACTACACACGTGTGAAAAGACCATGATTACCCCCTTACAGTTTTTCTCCCTTAATTTATTTCAATTACTATTGAATATTTCTTAAATACATGTGAGTAAAGATGGTGATATTTTTGAAGACCTATATACTCATCATCCAGAATCAATAAACATTAACATTGGATATTTACTCTTATTTTACAAAAATATACTAAAGATACAGTGGAAGCTCACTATGTATTATTTCAAGTTTTCTTATATTTCCACAGTTTTTAATTGTACCTATTTCACCTGTTACTGTGAAAATTAAGTAAATTAACATATGAAGAGTGCTTAGAATAGAGTGAGTAAAATACACAAGTTAGCCATTGTGCTGGTCAATTTTATGTGTCCGTTTGACTGGACCATGGGGTTCCCAGATAACTGGTCAAACTTTATTCCAGATGAGTCTGTGACGGTGTCATTGGCCACGATGAACATGTGAATCCATAGACTGTGTAAAGAAGATGCCCTTCCTAACATGCATGGCCCTGACCTTATCAGGTGGAGACCTGAATAGAACAAAAAGGCTGAATAAGAAGGAACTTCTTGTAAGAAGGACTGTTGAGCTGCGACATTGGAGTTCTGCACTCGGGCTGTAATTCATACCGTCTGCTCTCTTAGTTCTTAGGCCTTTGGAAGCAGAATGTAATTACCCCACGGACTCTCCTGGGTCTTCAGCTTGCCGACTGTAGATCTTGGCACGTCTCAGCCTCCATTATTATGGGAGCTAATTCATTATGTTCAATCTCAATCAAAATCTCTTCCTTCCTTCCTCTCCTCCCCTCCCCTCCCAGTTCTCTTTCCCTGGGGAAACTCACGTGTATATTACTTCTTGATTTTTGATACTGCAAGTTTTATCTCTTCAAAGTTTTTCTTCACTTCCTCAGACCCTCCCTCTCTCACGTGACTTTTGGACTCAGCTTTACAAATTGCTCAAAGATGCACCAGGGGTTTTAATTAGAAATGCACTCAGATCACAGATTTAAGAGAATAGAAATTTTAATACTGAATCTGACCTCCATGATTAGCTTCTATCCCCCCTCTTTGAGTTTTCTTTTATTTTTCCAATTAAATATTCTAATTTTCCACATGATGAACTTAATACAGGTTTCTATTAGATCTATTCCTAGATACCGTATTTTTCACTATTAAGGAGGAAACTGTATTTTACAAATTCATTTTTAATTTGTTACTGGATAGGATCCTGTCAGGTCTTGTATATGGATCTTGCATTCAACATCCTTGCTGAATTTATTATTACTGTTAATAACTTATTTGAGTGATACCCTGAATGCTCTGTGTGCACACTGTTTAGACTGCAGTATATACCAGGACTGTCTCTTTCTCTGTTTTCCTATCCTTATACCTTTTTAGTATTCTTATCTTTTTGCATTAAGACTTCTAACAGCAGATGTTGGTGAGGATGTGGAGAAAGAGGAACTCTTTTGCACTGCTGGTGGGAATGCAAACTGGTGCAGCCACTCTGGAAAACAGTATGGAGGTTCCTCAAAAAATTAAAAATAGAACTACCCTCCAACCCAGCAATTGCTCTACCAGGTATTTATACGAAGGACACAGGTATGCTGTTTTGAAGGAGCACATGCACCTCAATGTTCATAGCAGCGCTATTGACAGTAGCCAAAGTATGGAAAGAGCCCAAATGTCCATCGAGAGATGAACATATAAAGAAGATATGGTATAGATATACAATGGAGTATTACTCGGCAATCAAAAAGAATGAAGTCTTGTCTTTGGCAATAACATGGATGGAACTAGAGGGTATTATGCTATGCGAAATTAGCCATTCAGAGAAAAACAGATACTATGACTTCACTCACATGAGGACTTTAAGATAAAAAAGAGATGAACATAGGGAAAAGGAAAGCAATAATATAAAAACAGATGGGGACAAAAATGTAAGAGACTCTTAAATATAAAGAACAAACTATGGGTTGCTGGAGGGGCTGTGGGGGGGGGAGGCAAAATAGGGGAGAGTCATCAAGAAAGACACTTGTCAGGATGAGCACTGGGTGTCATACATAGGGGATGAATCACTGAATTCTACTCCTGAAATCATTACTGCACTATATGCTAACTGGAATGTAAATTTTAAAAAATCTACCAATCAATAAAAAGACTTCTAATAAAACTTTAATACTGGCCTATGATATCAATGCCCTATCCTCTGAGACATACAAAAAATATATATGATGTAATATGATGTAAAGATAATGTTTGCCTTCACTGCCCCTAGAAAAATGCTCTAAGAAATAGGTCTGCAGACTTTTGTCTAGTTCATTGCTGTGATCTGAAAGAATTAGGAAGGCTAAGTGATTGTAGTCTGGACTGGGTCCCTAAGTTAATTTCCAATATACCAGGAAGACTGGCCCTCTATCACCCTAAGTATTTACATTTCAACTTGTATGAATGCCAGACCTTGAGTACGCATATTTCTAGGTCCTAAAAGCTAGAAATACCAGCCATTTCCCCTATCCCTGGAAAGATGTATTTGCATTTCAAAGGTAAGACTGAGAATCCAGGATCCTTTCTATCCCCTTCGAGGAAAAATGTATTTCTTTCCTCGCTTGAGAGGAAGAGGGTAGCCACCTCTCCCCTGTATATAAAAGGAATAAACTCATTGTTCTCCATCCCTCACCTATCGAGTATTCAGGCTACTTGTGCAAAAGATTCTTCCACCTGCATTTTACTGCATTACCCAAGGGGTGGAAAGGAAAGGAGAGGTGATGTGCTTATTATTCACTACAAGGTAATGAAAAATAAATCTCTCACCCAGAACACCTCATAGGCCATTCAAGATACAATTAATAAACATGAATATTAAAAATTTGTAACATTAGGGGCACCTGGGTGGCTCAGTCGGTTAAGCGTCAGACTTTGGCTCAGGTCATGATCTCATGGTTCATGGGTTTGAGACCCGCGTCGGGCTCCGTGCTCACAGCCAGCTTAGAGCCTGGAGCTTGTTTCAGATTCTGTGTCTCCCTCTCTCTCTGAGCCTCCCCTGCTCACACTCTCTCTCTCTCTCTCTCTCTCAGAAATAAATAAAACATTTAAAAATTTTATAACATTAGGGGCACCTGGGTGGCTCAGTTAAGCGCCCAACTTTGGCTAAGGTCATGATCTTGTGGTCCATGAGTTTGAGCCCCTTGTCAGGTTTTGTGTTGACAGCTCAGAGCCTGGAGCCCGCTTCAGTTTCTGTGTCCTCTCTCCCCTGCACCCCTCCCCTGCTCATGCTCTGTCTCACTCTGTCTCTCAAAAATAAATGTTAAAAATTTTTTAAAATTTATAACATTAATAGATTTTTCTAATGTTAAATCACTCTGCCTTCCTGAGCCAAATCCTAATTGATGATATGTTTAATTTTAAACACGTTTTAAATTTATTTAAGTAATCTCTACATCCAATATGGGGCTTGAAGTCATGACCCTGAGATTAAGAATCCCATGCTCTTCCAACTGAGCCAGCAATGGACCCCAATTTTAAACATTTTTAGTTTGATTCAGGTCATGATCTCAGGGTCAAGGGCTCAAGCCCAGCATTGGGCTCTGCACTGGGCCTGGAGTCTGCTTTAAATTTTCTCTCTTTCCCTCTGGCCCCCTCCTCTGCTTATGCTCTCTCGCAAAATAAATAAATAAGTAAGTAAGTAAATAAACATTTTTAGTTTGTATGAAGCGACCTTTTTTTGAGATAGAAAGAGAGAGAGTACAACGGGGAAGAAGGACAGAGAAAGAGATAGAGAGAGAGAGAGAAAGACAGAGGGAATCTTAAGGAGGTTCCACACGTGGGGCTCTGCACTGGGTTCCATGGAGCCCCACATGGGGCTCGATCTCACAATGAGATCATGACCTGAGCCCAAATCAAGAGTCAGACAATTAACCCAATAAGCCACCCAGGCGCCCCTGAAGCAACACCTTATTTAGAGCTTCTACATCAACGTTAACATGGAGACTGCCTTGTGATTTTATTTCTGTGTCTTATCAAGTTTGGGATTAAGGTTTTACTGGCTTTATAAATGGTTATAAACAGGGGCACCTGGGTGGCTCAGTTGGTTAAGCGTCCAACTTCGGCTCAGGTCATGATCTCACAGTTCATGGGTTCAAGGCCTGCATCAGGCTCTGTGCTGACAGCTAGCTCAGAGCCTGAAGCCCGTTTCAGATTCTGAATCTCCCTCTCTCTCTGGCCCTCCCTGGCTCATGCTGTCTGTCTCTCTCAGAAGGAAATAAAACATTTTTAAAAATTAAAAAAAAATAAATGGTTATAAATGGTAGTTTCAACTTCCTTCTCTCTGACACTTTGCACAAAATAAAAATCACCCCTCCACTGAAGGACTGTTTTAATATATTCTGTAATACCGCCTACACCCGAGGTCTTGATGAGAGGGGACAGAAAGGGGCAACTGATTCAAAAATCTTTAGTGCTTATAGTTTAAGTCCATTTTTATCATGTGTAGTTGCCCAATAAATTGTCCGTTTCATATGTGCTTTCAAAATTACTGTCATAAACATTTACACTGGCTTCTAAGACCAATATAATTCTACTTGTGAACTTCCTGGCTATGCATTAACCTTTGTTTCTAGGATCTTTTTTGGGTTTTGAATTCATACTGTTTGATTCATTGAGTGACTAACTGATAAACTGTTATTTTGTATCCAGTCTCTGATGTGTTTGGAACGTGAATGACATTTCAGGTTTCAGCTCACTCTTTCATATTGACCAGAAAATGAGACTTCATTTTTTCCCAGAGACTGTTTTAGCCCCTTTTCTCAGCTTTTTATTCCAATTTCTGATGAGCTAATATATACAAAATATATTTTCTACTATCAGGTACTATCAAGTACAATCCAGAAGTTTTTCATCTAAATTTTCTGGGAGTAAGCCAGACAGAGATCCAGCAAAAAAAGAGAACTATAGGCCAATATCCTTGATGAATACGGATGCAAAAATTCTCAACAAGATCCTTGCAAATCGAATCCAGCAGCATATCAAAAGAATCATCCACCAAGATCAAGTGGGATTCATTCCTGGGTNTAAATTAAAAAAAAAATTTTCTGGGAGTAAAATAGTGTAGCCAAATTACCAGGATTATCTGATGATATCAAATTCCAGACAACAGAACACACACACACACACACACATGTTTACAAACATGTATTATTTAGTATAGTTGATCACAAAACTAAACCATAATTTTCCAATAAGAGATGACATGTAAGAAGGCAGAAATCACACAGTTCTTCAGTCACATGAAAGAGGAAGGAAACTGAATAATTAATCAGCAATATGAAAAGTACACAGAGGGAAATAGTATCAGTTACACTCATTCTGTCCTAAAAACGTAGGCCTCAGCTAGCTACTGACTTCATCTGAACTGTCACCTGCAAAGCAAAATTTTCAACTGTCTCTGCAATGAAGTCACCATTCTGTTTCAGCCTGTTCTCAGGTCTTCTCCCAGGTCAAACCAAAAGTTTTAACCAAATCAGCTGAGAAGCACCTGGTAGCATAAGCCTTCCCACTGGCCCCTCCTTGCTCTCGGTCAAATTCCTTGAATTCTGAGCAATCACCTAAGTTTTGTTGATGGATAAAACCCAAGTCTCATCTCCTCACCAAATCAATCACTATCTTATTTTTCAAGATGAGCGTAATCTCGGTCTAGAATAATATTCACATATAAGGATGAATAGAATCTCAGGGTTGGGAATTGTGGGTAACTTTAATTTTTTTTGGAAGAGTAAATTTAGGGTTAAATAACTTTTATGGGGGCACATTCATGTAGCTAATGGCACAGGAGCCCTTGAACTTAATTATATTTACTCCTGGTCCTGTGCTTTACCCCTTGTTTCATGCCCCCCCTTTCCTTTTTCCCTTTTTTGAAAAAAAAATGTATATCTATTTTGAGAACGTGAGTGGAGGAGGGGCAGAGAGAGAGAGAGGAAGAGAGAGAAGAATCATCAACAGAGCCTGACTCAGGGTTTTATTAGATAATGACCTGAGCCAAAATGAAGAGTTAGACACTTAACCTACTGAGCCACTCAGGTGCCCTTCCTTTTTCCCTTTTTAAACTGCAGTGATCTGAATCACCTAGAAAATAGTACGAGATGCTCATGAGAATTAAGAGCCATGCTTATTTGCCAACAATCACCCATCTTTCTAAAAACTGAAATAAAGGATTATGGTGCAGCATTTAAAAGCTGAAAATGACTTTGTTAGACTCCAGGAGATTCATGATTTCCTATAACTAAAAATTTGTTATAAACAAGACATTAAAACGATTGCTGCTAACTAATGCACAGAAATGTTACCAAAAAATATATATGATGAATATTATAACTTGTTACAAAATCAAATCCAAAAGGAGTCATTTTAGGGATAATATGAAATCTCAGAAATTTTGGTTAATCTGGTAAAGAGAAAAGGGGTAAGAACTAACATTATTTGAATGCTTATATTATGCCAAGAGAGTAATGAGCGTCTTGGGTCATTTAGCTCAGTTCATCTTAAAACAAAAGGGAATACTAACACTTGAGTAGCAAGTTATTATGATCTAATTTTCAAAATATCAGCATATAGCCTTAAATATAAGCAAGCATTCTTAACAAATGTCACCACAGAGAGCCATACTATATACTAAAATATCATTCATATCGGCCATTACAACTTTTCTCAAAAATTCTGGAAAAAATGGCATATAGTTTCTTGAAGTCTGGAGAATTTGCAATCAAAACATCTTTCAGGGGCACCTGGGTGGCTCAGTAGATTCAGCATCCGACTTCAGCTCAGGTCATGATCTCATGGTTTGTGGGTTTGAGCCCTGTGCTGACAGCTCAGAGCCTGGAGCTTGCCTCAGATTTGGTGTCTCCCTCTCTCTCTCTGCGCCCCCCCACTCACTCTCTCGTAAAAACAAGTAAAATATTAAAAAGTTAAGAAATTTTAAAATCAAAAAGAATCTTTCAGTTTCAACCATTTTTTTTTCTTTTTGTCTATCTTCTTGTAATGTTTTGATCTGCATTCTCAGACCTGGCAATGCCAAGAATTTATCAACACCGTTACCAATCTGGTAACAATTTTGGACTGTACCAATTACAAAAATCACTTCTAAATTCCTCACCAATCAAAGCACTGCCTAAGGCTCCAGGGCAGTCCTGGCAGTCTATAGTGTTTACATATCAGTTAAGGGAGGTCTTGACAACACAACGGTACTCTGAGTCCTCTGAGTAAAGATGAGCTCTTCAACTTTCACAGTCCTTAGGAGCAATCTGAAACATCTAAGGAACTTAGAAGGTTGTAGCTGTAAGGACAAGGAAGGGCAAGTAAGCTGAAATCCAATGGAATAAACACTGGACTGAAAGTTTTAATTAACTAATTAATTTAATGTTTGTTTTTTAACAAAAAGGGTGAGCAGGGGAGGGGCAGAGAGAGACAGAGACAGAGACAGAGACAGAGACAGAGACAGAGCAGGCTCCAGGCTCTGAGCTGTCAGCACAGAGCCTGATAAGGGGCTCGAATTCACAAGCCATGAGATCATGAGTTGAGCCAAAATTGGATGCTTAATTGACTGAGCCACCCAGGTGCCTCTAGACTAAAAGGTTTTAGACCATGTCTGAGATCTAATTCCATAATTATCAAGGTGTATATCCTCTGGCATGTTATTTTACCTTCACGGTATTTAATTCTTAACATTAGAAAAGAAAAAAAGTTTAAAATCAATGACCTATTTTTTCACCTTCAGAATCTATAAGAAGAGCAAAGCAAACTCAAAATAGAAGGAAGAAAGTAGTACAGAGCAGGTTTAAAAAAATCAATGACATGGAAAACAAGCAAACAATAGAAAAAGTTTAAAAACCTAACAGTTTTCTGAAAGATCAACAAAATTTTAAAACACCTAGTCTAGGGGCACCTGGGTGGCTCTGGGGGATAGAGGATTGGAAGCAGACTCTGTGCTGACAGCAGTGAGCCCAATGTGGGGCTCAAACTCACAAACCATGAGATCATGACCTGAGCTGAAATCAAGAGTGGCCAACTGAGCCACCCAGATACCCCAAGAAATGCGTAATTCTAAAAGTGTCAATATTGGAAAGACATAATTCCTTCTCTATAGAATCAATGGAGTTTCATCATAATCTTGCAGTGATTTTTGTGAGATTAAAGAGATCATTCTGATTTTTATATAGAAACCTAAAGAATCATGAACCCATAGTAATATAGTTACAAAAGAGTGATGCGGAAGAAGTTACACCACCTGATTACTATGAAACAAAGACACATCAACAGACACAATTAAAAAGTAGATCAATGAAACAAAATAAAGAACCCCTAAGTAAACCCATACCTCTAAGGCCATTTAATCTTTAACAATGATGCCAAAGTAATTCAAAGGAGGAAAACAGTATCTTCAATCAAGGGTCCTATAATAAATGGACATGAATAGTTTTTTAAAAAAGAACACAAGCCCTGACCCCATATCACACACACACACACACACACACACAAACACACACACACACACACACCAATTAACTTGAGGTGGATCACAGATCTAAACATAAAAGCTATAGAGATTTTGGAATAAAACACAGAATATCTTTGAAACTTAAAGGTTAGCAAAGATTTCAAAACAGGAAGCAGAAAGCAACAGTTATAAAAAAAAAACAATGATAAATTAGATTTTATCAAAATTAAGAAATTTTGGCACAGCAAAGAATATCACTAGCAAAATGCATACATACACTGGGGGAAAAAATACATTCACAAAGGACAGCTATCCAGAACGTAAAAGAACTACAACTCAATAATAATAAGTACTCTAACAAAAAAAGAAGGAAATTATTTGTGAAGACTTCACAAAGTAAGATAAAGAAGTAGCTGACAAAAAAATTTAAAAGTACTCAGTATCTGGGGCACTTGGGTGGGTCAGTCAGTTGAACATCGGACTTCAGCTCAGGCCATGATCTCATGGTCCATGAGTTCAAAGCCCAGCATCAGCTTCACCACTTTCAGTGCAGAGCCCCTTTGGATCCTCTGTCCCCATCTCTCTCTCTCTGCCCCTCCCTGACTCACACCNGTATCTAAGGTACAGCATAAGAAAGATAGTAGATAGTATTGTAATAGTGTTGTGACAGATGTCAGCTACACCTGTGATAAGTACAGCATAACATATACAGTTGTTGAATCACTACGTTGTACAACTAAAAGTAGTATAACAGTGTGCATCAACTACTCTAACAACAACAAAAACAAAAATACCCAGGATCTTCATTCACCAAGGAAATGCAAATTAAAACTGCAAGGAGATATCAATACCTATAAAGCAGAACAGCTAAAAGTAAAAACTCCCCAAACCAGATGTTGGCCAGGAAATGTATCACTTCAAACTCTGATGCAAATGATATGACCACTCTGGAGGAAGGCCTGGGAGTTTCTGAACAACTAAATACACTAACACTAAAAACACGTCTACTCTATTACCAAGTAACTTCAGTACTAAGTATTTACCCCACAGAAAAGAAAAACATATATCCTCAAAAAGACCTGAATGAAAGCATGCATAGCAATTTTTTTCACAGGATCAAAAACTGGAAATGGCCAGTGTCCATTAACATGAGAATGGATACACTGATATATTCATACAAAGGAATAATACGCAACAACAAAAAAGGAATCAAGCACTGATAGAAGTTGCATGGTTATCGATCTCAAAAACATTTTACTGACTCCAAGAAGTGTTAAACAAAAAAGTACGTATTGTATGATTCCATTGACAGGAAGTTCTAGAATTGGCAAACTGAGGACAAATTCAGATCAGGCTGTCTCTGAGAGGTTTGCGGGAGAACTGGCTGAGAAATGGACTGAGGGAACTTTTTGGGGGTGATGGCAATATTCTGTATCTTATTAGGGGTTTAGGTTGAAGAGATGCATGCATTGCTGGAACTTATCTAATGGTACATTTAAATATTGTGCATTTTGTACCCTTAAGGTTTGTGTATTTTACTGTAGATAAGATTAATCTAAATTAAAAAAGAACTGTGGCCCATGGGTGGCTCAGTGGGTTAAGTGCCCAACTTTGGCTCAAGTCATGATCTCACAGTTTGTCAGTTCGAGCCCCGCATGGGGCTCTCTGCTGCGCAGAGCCTGCTTCAGATCCTCTGTCTTCCTCTCTCTCTGCCCCTCTCCCATTCATGTGGTGTGCATTCTCTCTCAGAAATAAGCATGAAAATAATAAATTAATAAAATTTAATATTGTTAAATTTTAAAAAAGAACCATAAAAAATATTACTATGCATACTAAAGTATGGTGGTGGGGAGCTATAATGATGTCTGTAATTTACTTTAAAATGAAATAAATATAGTAAATTGATGGATATATAGAAACAAGCATGGTGGGTACTTATGGGATAAGGCTAATATAAAGATAATTTTATGATTAATGGGTTAATTTTCACTGAAAAATTCTTTCATCCTTTCTGTATGTTTGAAAATTTTTAAATACTGGAAAAAATATGGTTAAGACCTACTTGATTTGGAAGGTATAATAATCATGAATTTGGTACATTTTCAGGAACGATGCCACCCCCTAGTATTTTTTTCTTCAAATTAGAGTGATATTAATCATTAAAAGATGTCAGCTTTCAGAATATGCAATATTAATATCAAGGTTTTATTCCTGTTCACATAATTTGATTTTCTCCATTTAAATCTGTGACCCATTTGTTTTCTACACATTCTGTAGATAATGTGGCAGAGTATGAAACACAAAATGATAACCTAATGGCCTTCTCAGAGGACGAAAATCTTAATACTTAAGGAATATTTTGGTCAAAGGGATGAAAGAGATAAGAGTGGTTCAGAAACCAATTTCAACAGACAAAACAAAATCATGATCTCCTGAGATCCTTTCTATCAAAGTTAAGTCTTATAATTTCTATATTAAAAGAGAGCCTAATTCTATTGAGAAGAAGTTAATTAGTTTTGGTGAAATATTTTAAGTGGTAGCAGCAACTTTAGAAATTATAAATCAAATATTTATTTTGGATGGCATTATACTTGACACTGTAGTCAGTGGCTAGAGTGAAATGAAATCAAAACTAAATGAAATCTGGGTACCTTTAAATGATTAAAATAATGGTAAAGAAGAGATCCCACTTCAATCATTATGACATGCAATGGGTAAGATGAATTGTGGACAGAACTTCCCAGAATTATAGCCACCATTGGCTGATTTAAAATCAATGACGAATGCCTAGGTGGCTCAGTCGGTTAAGTGGCTTACTTTGGCTCTGGTCATGATCTCGCGGTTCACGAGTTCAAGCCCCATGTCAGGCTCTGTGCTGACAGCTCAGAGCTTGGAGCCTGCCTCAGATTCTGTATTTCTGTCTCTCTCTACCCCTCCCATGCTCATGCTCTGTCTCTCTCTTTCTCTCAAAAACAAATAAATAAAAACATTTAATAAATAAATAAATACAATAAAATCAATGAATATAAAAGCTTATTAACACTATATAACTACTCTATCTTTTTTGGATCCTAATTCTAACAAACAAATTTTAAAATGACATTTCTGATATTACTGGGGAAATTTTCATGGACTAAGTCTCAGGTCACATTAAGGAATTCATGCTTATGTGTGATAATGGCATCTGGTAAAAAAAAAAAAAGAAAGAAAGAAAGAAAAAAAGTGTCTCAATCAGTAAGCATCTGACTCTTGGTCTCAGCTCAAGTCATGAGTTTGAGCCTCAAGTGGGCTCTGTGCTGACAGGGAGGAACGTGCTTGGGATTCTCTCTCTCCCTCACTCTCTGCCCCTCCCCTACTCATAATGTCTCTGTCTCTCTCAAAATAAATAAATAAACTCTAAAAATTCTGCTATCCAAATAGTATAAAATGTGTGATAGTTACTTCCCTAGTCCACTCTATGTGGAGATCCTACAAGCACAGCAGTTCAGTTTTGATTTGTGTAGAGGATGCTGCGATACACCAGCTTTAGGACTAAGCCTCTCATCTCCCCCGCTGTGGGAGGGCTGGCGGCTGACAGCTCACAGCTGAGTCCCTTCATGGAAACTGACCCCCCACTGAAAGCCTTGACTAGCCTAAGCTTACACACCCTCCCTTGAGGACGCTCACATTCAATGACTGGTTGAAAACAAAGCCCCTCACCTTGCTTTACTTAGGGACAATTCTAAAAATCCATCTCAGGTTAGTGCTCCCCCCAGAACTGGCTTGGCCTCCATTACAACTGTATCTAAGCTCAACTTCTTCCTCCACCCAGTCCTGTTTCACTCACTCCATTAAGACTGTTGCTCCCAACAGTGAGCAACATCTCACAGTGTGAGCTCATCTCACAGTCTGTTCCAGAGTTCCTTTCTAAGGTAGCCAGAGACGGGGTATCAAAATGTAGCAAAATTCTTCCTCTAGAAAAGAGGAAGAGAGCAAAAATAATACTCTGCCCTCCACTTGGCTGTAAGGGCTCCTCCTTGCCAACCATCCGTCCTAATCAGCCACACTAGAGCAATACCAGTTGCCAAAAGTAATTCCAGTAATTCTTCAGGGTCATGCACAAGCATCTAGAATGTCTCCCTGATCCCATGCCTGTGGGGAAACTGCTTCTTTCCACACCACAGTGAGATGTCCTAAATTCTAAGATCCTAGGGACAGATAATCAACTTGGTTAGAGGAGAGAAATTTTATAGTTCATGTCAAGTCTGAGCAAATATCTGATCTCCATTTTTCAGTATTCAAGATACACTCTGTCAACCACTTTAGGCCAAGTATACTTCTCCATCTTCCACTCTAAAAATCTTACATTGTGAGATCAAGAATTGAGCCTGGATAAAGGCCTGAAGCTAAAGGCCCTTAACCCCATTGTTTGATGACAGCTCAAGCCTTTTATAAAAACACTACTTTTGACTTCTTTGCTTAAATGTCTTACAGTGTGACTGCTTTCCAAAAGCATGCTTCATACAGTTTCTTCTGTTTCTTCATCATAATATTATAGTTTTATCACTAGAGCCACATAAAAATTGAATAAAATTGTTTTTCTTTTCATGATCATGTATGTACATAATCCTAAGAAATTTATAAAAACATTTAACTAAGGAGGAAATGTGGGAAGCTCACAGGATATAAGGTCAATGTACAAAAATAAGTAGTGTATTTTACATACTGGTGAGAGACCATTAGAAAATGAAATTAAAAATCCATTTCATTTACAATACTGTAAAAATTCATAAAATATTTAGAAATAAAGTCATGCACACCTCTCATATTGCAAAAAAATAAGGAAGACAAATAAATGAATATATCGTCTTCATGACTTAGTAGACACAGTGCTATTCAGATGTCACTCTTCCCAATTAATATCCCTGCAGACACTTTTTATAGAAATAAGCTGATTCAGAATACATACAGAAATGCAAAGGTTATAAAAAATTAAAATTAATCTTGGAAAGAAAACAATGGAAATTTTACAACCTGAATTCAAGACTTTTGAAAAAGTACCAGTAATTAAGTGATCAGGTATTCATCTATTAAGTGACAAATAAATTAGGAGAATGCAGATAGATGTAGACTTACACAGCAAATTGACTGTCAGTAGAAGTACTGAAGCAAATTCCTTTCCACCAACGATGTAAAAGCAACAGGATATACATACAGAAACAAAAAATAAATCCTGATCCCCACCTCACACCATACAAAACTATCAACTCAGAGTGGAAAATAGACTCAAATGAGAAAGCTAAAACTACAAAACCTTTAAACAAAACAGAGTATCATCTTGAACTAGGAGCAGGCAAATATTCTTTACTTCAGACACAAGAGGAGTAATCACAGAAAAAAATAGCACAAATTATATTTCATCAAATTAAAAACTTCTCATCGACAGATGCCATTAAGAAAATGAATACAGTGAGTTCATTTATCAAAATTGTGCAGCTGGGATTTATGGATTATAATGCTAGTAAATTTTACCTAAAAAGAAATAGCTATTTAGTACAAGAAATGTGAGAGCTTAACTCATTGAAAGGTATCATTCTAGCAGAATGTCTCAGAGAGAGGTTCCTGGCTACACTTTCCCCATCTTCAGCTGGAGCTTTCAAGCTCAACCTGCAAATTCAATTGCGATTTAACAGGAGGACTTTCAGTGTGTGCATGTCTATGTGTATAAAATCCTCCTTATCTAACATTCTTCTAATTTTTCATTTCCCTGCCTTACCAAAATTCATGTATGAGTCGGAAGCTCAGCTGTCTGAGCCACCCAGGTGGCCCTAAAATTCTTTTCAAGAAAATTTGTTTTCCTTCACCGATACAAAAAAAAAAATCCTTTAGACAACATTTTCAGTTCTCATTAAAAGGATGAAAACATTTTTCTCTTCTTCAATTCTCTAAGAGATGATGGTTGTTAACTACATGTGCTGCAGTCATCATTACACAATATATATAAGCCCAAACATGCTGCTGCACATCTGAAACACACCATGCTGTGTATCAACTATATCTCAATAAAACTGAAAAAAATATGTAATATATTCTATTATATTCTAATCATCCCATTTGAATCATTCCATTCAAAAACAGGATCTGAGGAGGTGTCTGGGTAGCTCAGTTGGTTGAGCCTCTGAGTCCTGATTTCAGCTTAGGTTGTGATCTCACAGTTGTGTGACCGAGCCCTTTTGTCCAGCTCTTTGCTGAGTGTTGACCTTGTTTGGGGTTCTCTCTCTCTCCCTTTCCCTCTGCCCCTCCCCCACTCTATCTCTCTCTCTCCCTCTCTCTCTCTCTCAAAAAAAAAAAAAAGGACAAAAAACCTTGTATCTGGATAACCAGGTTTCTGAGGTAAAATAGTAGAGCTATGCTCATCAGGTATTTAACTAATGAGGGAAAACATTACATATGGTGTTTAGCCTCTTTAATAAAATTCAAGTGTGCAAAGCTAATTTTTAATCTAGAAAGAATACTTGCTTGTTCCTCTCTCATTATGTAGCATCTATATATTTCAATGTTAATTACAGAAATATAAAGTTAACAAAAAGCAAAAGGCAAATGAAAACAAAAAGGCAGCCTACACAAACGGAGAAGATATTTGCAAATGAGGCATATGAGGAGTTAATATCCTAAATGTATCAAGAATTTATACAACTTAACACCAAAAAAATCTGATTAAAAAATGGACAAAGGACCTAATTAGACATTTTTCCAAAGAAGACATGCAGATGGCCAACAGATACATGAAAAGATGCTCAACATCATTCATCATCAGAGAAAGAAATCAGAACTGTAATAAGATAGGACCTCACACCTGTCAGAATGGCTAGTATCAAAAAGACATAAAAGTGTTGGTGAGGATATAGATAAAAGGACATCCTCATATGTTGTTGGTGAAACTGTAAATTGGTGCAGATACCATGGAAAAGAGTATGGAGGTTCCCAAAAAACTAAAAATAGAAATATCATATGATTCAGCAACTCTACTTCTGGGTGTTTATCCACCAAAAACCCCACAAACAATAGTTCAAAAGGTTATATGCATTCCTATGCTTATTTCAGCATTATTTTTAACAGCCAAGATATAATAGCCAAGCAATCTAAGTGTCCATCAATAAATGCATGGATAAAGATGTGCTGTCCACACACACAGATGTACACACACACAGCAGTACCACTCAGTCATGAAGAAAAGAATGAAATCTTCCATTTGTGCCAACAGGGCTGGACCTAGAGAAGATTATATTAAATGAAGCAAGTCAGACAGAAAAAGATAAATACCATAACATTTCACATATATTTGTAATCTAAAAAAACAAGTGAACAAACAAACAAACAAAAAAACCAGAAACAGACTCATAAATACAGAGAACAAACTGGTGGTTGCCGGGGGAGGGGAGTGAGTGGAAGGGTATGGGTGATTAAGAGGTAAAAACTTTCAGTTATAAAATAAATAAGCCACGAGAGGTAAAGTACAGCATAGAGTATACAATCAGTAATACTGTAATAACTTCATATGAGGACAGCAGCTAGACTTAGCTTGTTGAGCATTTTATAATGTATATAAATGCCTAATCACTGTGTCCTAACAACTGAAACTAACATAATACTTTATGTCAACTATACTTCAGTTCTTTAAAAGTTAAACACAAACACCAGTAATTAGAATTTACTATGAATTACCTTTTGACCAGAGTAAAATGATAGCTCTCATTTCTATTTCCTTTGTACTAATCTTAGTCTTATAATGACCACATTTTATTACGATTTAATGATTCACGGGTTTCCTTCATAATGAGGGAATACATTACCATTATTACTTTTTTTCCCATAAAGATGCTGGTATATGTTCGGAACCTAAAACGAAGTCTTTGAAACCTCTTTACCATTAACTGAGAAATTATCCTTCTTGGTAGCAACTTTGTTTTAAATTCTGTTTGGCAACCCCTTCCAAGGATTTGTATCAAATATATTAAATTGGATTAAAAGTTCTGACATTAACAGCAGGGGTGAGGAAAATAATTTAACAATTTCTGATTTGATACAAAATGCTAACCAAATGGAACAAAGACAACTCAATTCAAGAGATTTTTTTTACTACTTACACCCCATTTGGATAGAGACAAAAACTCTGCTTTAGCAAAAGTTCCCCCAAAAATGTCTCACTGGCTTTCCCTGTATTCAGACCATTCCTGCTGTCACCCACTTAGGCTTCTAAGAGTATAATGCTTTTAAATGGCTAACTTCATTTCATGTTTATAAATAATTGATGTCAATTTCCTACTATTACATGCTGTTTAATGAATTCTACAGATTTTTCTAAAGAGAAGTGAATAAAATGTATTCCATCTGATAAGTTAACTCATTTTGATGACCATGCTTGGTGTGCGCACAGAGGGCATAGAAAACCACCAAAAGAGAGCCATTTCCAATCCACAATGAGGTACTCACCTAAGAAGTGTGGAAACAGAGCAAATGCCAGAGAACTTTCCTATGAAGACCCTTCAAAGCAACATCACTTCAAACCTGATCTTTCTCCTATTCCAAAACTCCAATGATCTATTCCTAAGTCACAGTTATTAAGAAAGATAGGGGTGCCTGGGTGACTCAGTTGGTTGGGCATTCAACTTCAGCTCAGGTCATGATCTCACAGTCTGTGAGTGCCAGCCCCGCTTCAGGCTCTGTGCTGAAGCTGGGAGCCTGGAGCCTGCTTTGTATTCTGTGTCTCCCTCTCTCTCTGCCTCTCCCCGCCTTGACTCTCAAAAGTAAATAAACATTTTTTTAAAAAAGAGAATTCACAGCCAAGTACTTGGTTTTCTTCATAGATTTGTCCCTTCAAACGTTGATGGAGTCTTTAGATGTGCACATAAATAGTGCCAAACTATCCTTTGATGTTGATACAACAGGGGCTTACCAACAGGATTTTTACATGGAATTTGCTTTTATTTAAAAATAAGCTAGAATAAGAAGGTTGTTATTTCTTTTTTAAAAATCATTATTAAAATAGGAGCGCCTGGGTGGCTCAGTCAGTTGAGCGTCCGACTTCGGCTCAGGTAATGATCTCATGGTCTGTGGGTTTGAGCCCTGTGCCAGGCTCTGTGCTGACAGCTCAGAGCCTGGAGCCTGCTTCAGATTCTGTGTCTCCCTCTCTCTCTGCCCCTCCCCAGCTCACACTCTGTCTGTCAAAAATAAATAAACATAAAAATTAAACATGGTTCATGGGTTTGAGCCCCGCGTGGGGCTCTGTGCTGACAGCTCAGAGCCTGGAACCTGCTTCAGATTCTGTGTTGCCCTCTCTTTCTGCCACTCCCCTAATTGCTCTGTGTCTCTCTGTCTCTCAAAAATAAATAAATGTTAAATTATTTTTAAGTATTATTAAAATGCATGCACTTGTTTAACTGCAAAGTCTCCCAAATTCCCTGTGTACACGGTGAGCCATAAAGATAAAAGCAAGGGATTTAAGGATAAACAGACTTATTAAGATTACAAATATTATCTGAAATATTGCCATCTATAATGGTGATAATAAAGGAATAGATTAAATATTAAATACAGCACAGTTTCAGGTTCTGGACAAAATGAGACTTGGTAGCAGTCAAGTTCTGGACGGCAACCATGAGCTCTAGCTGAGACTCAGAGGGGGAAAATATGTTCATATGAATTTGGGAGATGGGGAGAACAGCACAGGGGCAGTGAATGAGTCGATTCAAACCATTTTGCCATTTCTTACTCAATGCTATCTTGCATGCCATTCTGTTTTATTATGTTTGCCCACAGAGTGTACCCATCCTGGCATTTGAGGCAAAAGACAAATGGGTGATATGCTTTGACCTACAGAAGTCACCTTCAGCTTTCTTAAAAATATATTTAATAGTCCGAAGGAAATGGGGGAAGCTTGGATTAATAAAATAGACAAGTACAAACGTTCAGAGTGGTCTCACAGTAGACACAGCAGATTCCCAAGGTAAGGAAAGTACAGTATAGTGAAAGGAGCTTGAGCACTTCACTCACTTCCTGGCTCTGTGACATTAGGCTAGTTATTTATCTTCTTTGCTTTGAGCCTCTGTTGTCTTTTCCCTTTTTTTTTTAATGTTTGTTTATTTTTGAGAGACAGAAATATGGAACACAGGCGAGGGAGGAACAGAGAGAGGGAGACACAGAATCCAAAGCAGGCACTAGGCTCTGAGCTGTCAGCCCAGAACCCAGTGCAGGGCTCAAACTCACAAACTGTGAGATCATGACCTGAGCCAAAGTTGGATGCTTAACTGACTGAGCCACTCAGGTGCCCCTGAGCCTCTGGTTTCTAAATGGAGATAATATTCTCTGCTTGAAATCATATTAAGGAAGAAGGGAGGAGGTCATTTCAGTAAACCACTCTGTCGGCATCAGATAAATGGAAGCTAGAATACTTTTGGTGTCAGGACAAACAGTCCTTGTGTAGTGCCCCCCAACCCCTGACGGTACAAAGAATAGTCCATGTGACCAGTATCATGTGGCAGATATGACAGTTTGTCACTTCCTATCGGTTATAAAGACTGTAGTTTCTGTCTTAAGCATTGTCTTGTTCTCTCCTCCTTCTCTCTTGTATCACTCTAGGGGATGCAAGTTCCCAAGCTGTCATAGCCTTGCAGAGAAGAGCACATGGAGAGGAACCAAAGCATCAGCCAACAGCCAGCAAGAAATGAAGGCATTCTAACCTCCATAGTCTGAGCTTGCCGACACTCCAGCTGAGCCTTGAGAACTGTATCCCAAACAACCACTTCATTAAATCCTTGTGAGAGAACCCAAGTCAGAACCACTGGGTAAAACAACATCCAGATTTCTGATCCTTAATTACCAAACGATAATACATGATTACTGTTTCAAACTGCTAGGCTTGGGGGCAATTTGTTACATAGCAATGGATGATTAATACAGTTCCTTAAAGCCTCTGTTCTATTAGATGAATTCTGTCTTGGAGAAATCACAACAAGGCTACACACACTCATGTCTCTGCATTCAGTCTTCAAAGACTAAGCCACTTCCAAACTCTTTCTCAAACTAAGACCATAATTAGAAGAGATGAGAGGTCATAGGCAAGAAGCAGAAAAGATAATTCACTTGCCAAGTATTTCTGGTCATATTTCAGGAGATACATCAGGCCAGAACACCAAAATACAACCTAAATTCAATACAGTGACAGGATGTGACCTTAACAAAATGACAAATGGAATGTTAACTCCATGACTAACCTGAATTCTAGAGTGAGAGAAAATGCAATGCAGAAAATTAACCGCTGTATTCTTGGAACTGTAAAGAGGAAGCACTTAAAAACATCAAAAGAAAAGTGTTATATAAAACCAAGAGAAGCCCACTTAAAGGCTAAATGAATTGAAGTGGGAAGGTCATGTATTTAAGTCATTTCTATCACAAGGGAAATAAACTTTGGATGAGGAAGAGAGATGACTGTATCTGGAATTTGTCATCTCCAGCTTCTAAGTCTTCTAAAAGCTTTGAAAATTGCTTTACTTCCATAGAAACTGTCATTAACAAGTTTGATCACATACAGTTTCTCCTTAAATGTAACATGATTATCAAGCCGTGCTGTGTGTGAATTCACTTATCTTCAGACAGACACATTCAACCACCAGAGGAAGCAAATCAGACCAAAGTGGAAAGCAACTGCCAGACAGCAAATAGTTTAGGGAGCTGTTGTTTTCCTTCCCTCCATCTGTTTATCCTGTTAAGTTATGAGGAAAGTTGAGCCTCTGTAGAAGTCTGAAGACACATACATCAAAAAGTCTCTACATTTCCTATTTAAATACTGATGAAAATGTAAAACACATTTTACTAGTTTATTTTGGTGTGGATAGTGATCTTCATTTTCTTCCTCAGTGGAGGGAAATGGGCAGTGCTTATAAAGCATCCAAAAGGAGTCACACTGGAGTGCTTGTAGAGTAAACTCACACTGGGTCTACTGGCTTAGTCAGTGGAGCATGCAACTCTGGATCTCAGGGTCATGAGTTCAAGCCCAATGTTGGGTATAGAGCCTACTTAAATTTTTTTTTTACTGTTTTCTTCATTTTTGAGAGAGAGAAAACAAATGGGGGAGGGGCAGAGAGCAAGAGGGAGACACAGAATCTGAAGCAGGCTCCAGGCTCTGAGCTATCAGCACAGAGCCCAGCATGGCGTTTGAACCCATAAACAGTGAGATCATGACCCAAGCAAAAGTCAGACACTTAACTGGCTGAGCCACTCAGGTGCCCCTTATATGGAGCCTACTTGAAATACAACTTTTAAAAAAATCTATATTAAACAAGTAAGTTGGATGGTTTAAAAAACAAAAACAAAAGGAGTCCCATTTAAGGTCAGTGTTACTATCTTCCATGACTGAATGAAAAACACTATCATGCATTAAAACTGCAAAGGCAGTCTACGTTTGATGGGCTTCTCTAAAATGGACAGATTTCTGCACTTGGGTCATAACATACTGTTTTGCAAAGACCTCAAATCTATTTTTTAAAGGGCTTTATTTAAATCCAATGCCTAACTGATCAGAATTATTCCTTTCCTTTTCTGGTATTTCCTGTTTCTTTTCTTTGAGAAAAGAGTATTTTCTATTTAAAAAAAAAAAAACCCAGCATAGTAGGATAAGTTAAGTCTTGATTAATTACCTCATTTTGGCTTTGGAAGTAATTCTAGGTTTCCACTGAGTTAGCACAATTTTAATTAAAGCACTCCAGGAGAAAGCTCTAATTATGATTGTTAATAGCTTAGACTTATTAACGCTCTATTTTTCAGGACCTATTTTAACACTTTGTATCATAGATTCCACAGAAAGCAGTGAATGTACCAAATTTACCTTAGGTCCCCAACAAAAGTCTGCCATGATTTCATGTATTAGTAATCCCTATTAATTTTCTTGTCTGGAGTGTGACATGTTAGCTGAATTATGACTCAACATTTGCTATCTGGGTTTCAATAATCCCAAGATACTAGATGCATGATTTTAGGGTATGGAAAACGGATGTAGTCATGGTGGACCACTTATTTAGTGAGTATTTTAGAGGTAGGCAAAGACATACATTTGAAAAAAATCCATTTCCCCTTGATGGAAGAAAAATAATGGATAACAGGCTACTCCATGGAGAAAGGGATGTTCTGGAGGTAGAGGCATTTAGCTTAGAAAAAGTAAACACTTCTGCCTATGAACAAGGAAATGTTTCCAACACTATTAAGCATATTGATTAAAGGTCTAAGACTTAGTGAAGTTCCATGTTAACTTGTAGACTTTTATAGAGATGCCAATCATTTCTGTGTGGTTGAAAATAAATCCCCCGAAGTTGTTATTAAATGCCCTCAGAAAATATTAGCCTGTTCTGTGTCCAAAATTCCTTTACTAATTTGCCTACAAATACGTAGCCCTTCAAATGCTCTTCAGACCAGTTTGACATCATACTGGTTGCCTTATTAATTTATGTGTTGAATAAAAAATGTTTGACATGTGCTGATTTTATATTTCTTTTTTTTTTAATGTTTTTTATTTATTTCTAGGAGAGAGAGAGAGAGAGAGAGACAGCGTGAGCAGGAGAGGGTCAGAGAGGGAAGGAGTCACAGACTCCGAAACAGGCTCCAGGCTCTGAGCTGGCAGTCAGCACAGAGCCCGACGCGGGGCTCGAACCCACGAACCGCGAGATCATGACCTAAGCGAAAGTCGGACGCTTAACCGACTAAGCCACCCAGGAGCCCCTGATTTTATATTTCAACAAGAGTCATGACTGATAGCATGTAGTAGTAATAATAATACATGATAACACTGTCTTATTATAAATGCAGCACCAAAACCAATTCCATCCTTCTCAGTCATTTGTGTGCTGTTTCCTTCATATATTTAGAATGTAAAGCATTTGAGGAGCTCTGGCCCATGAGGAAAATGTTTGATAAACTACATTCAAATATTCAACCTTACAGCACTCAAAGTCTTCCAAGCCCTGGGAAAAGCAGGCTCCAGGATTCTTTTATAATTTTCTTTGACATGAATGAATGACCAATCATTTCCAAATGAACAAGGAGTTCATAGACAGGATAACAAAAAATTACAACCAGACATGGCGTTAATGCTCTGTCTGCAGTGGTTCTCAACTGGGGCAGTTTTACCCCCCAGAGGGCACTTGGCAACATCTGAGGACAGGACTGGTGGCCATCACTAGGCAGAAGGCGCTACTAGCATTGCATGTTGGGTAGAGACGAGGTTTACTGCTCAAGATCCTACATTGCACAAAATGGCTTAAAATGTTAGTTGCACTAACGTTGATAAAGACTGGTCTACAGTATCAAAGCAAAGTGAGTAGAGAAATTAGCAGGCAAAAAACTAGGGGGAAGACAATTACAAATGAAGTGTAATTTCCCCCAATAAAAATTCTGTATGAGGATATTATATGAGTCTAAGAAACAGTATGGCAATTACCTTTGAAGTGCATTCTGTGTTTTCAGGTAATATAGCTTGTGATTCATTTCAGAATTGATGTCGAACATTAAGAATAGCAAATTATTTTCATTTTTCACAATAACTTTGGCAAAATGGCAAGTTATACAGCAGTTTGACTCAAGTACAATTGCCACTTGTTTTATGGGCTGTGTTAACTCTCCAGATAAATGAAATATTTCATAGGTTTTAATTTCACTTTTGGTCATTTCCTACATGAATTTTGAGGCAAAGTATCTACATTCCCCTTGGAAAACAGGTGTCCATGACTATACCTATACATTACGTCTCCTTTCATCATTCAGTATCAGAATTGAGATATTACTTCATCTGAGGAATTCTAAGTAATTTCTACCAGGGTTTTCACAGTAAAAAAGAATCCTTCCAGGCTTTTCTCTTGGAGCACAAAGAGAACCAACAGAATCCAACCTTTCAAAAGCTATGAACACACCTCCATATTCAATTGTAAATCTTGTTCACCTTTGTACATATATTTGATTAAGAAACTGTTCCGAGATTCATGAGTGCAGTATTTTCAAGAGGAAGCAAAAGCCTTTATGTCCATAACAGCACAACTTAATGGTGCAGAGAACCAAAATCTACACAAGTAGTTATAGGCAGAAACAGACCTCCAGCCCTCAGGGAGAAATCTTGTGATACATTTAAGTGGCAGGATGTAACATTTTCCTTTTGTGTTAGAAGAATATTGAAGTAAGAATTCCCAAAATTCCTTGCCTAAAGAGAAAATGATGAATAACATGATAATAGGAATCATTCTAGTCTTTAAAAAAAAATGTCTAAACCGTAGCCTTTCACTACCTTTCTCCAAATATGTCCAGGATGATATTACATGCTGACAAAATAAATTCCTCACCAATAAATAGTATTAGATGTTAAAGCGAAGTGGTATTTGAGAAAACTAAGGATTTTAATTATTTCCTGGAGCATACAGCAAGACTCACAAAGCCCACTGAGAAGGCTTGGATTTCATATCCTGAGAGCCCACACGATCACTTCCCATTCCCTGCCCCACTTTGGACAGGGAATCCAGTTCAGTTCATTCAACTGATGTCTGGCAGTTTTTAGGGCATTCAAAATCATCCCAAGGACGAATACATACTATCCATGACCAGAGGAAGCAGGCCCTTTGGATCTAATCAGGAATTAGATTTCATGAAATGTTACTTGATTGTGAAGGAAAATGGACACATTCATCTGCCAGAGCTTGCCAGAAAGAGAAGTCTTCCGTTGCCTCTGAGCAAATGCAGCACATCTGACTGTAAGTGAACTCTTTGAAATACACATCAACGCCCATGCAATACAGAATAAATTCTTCCCGTGTTATTGGGATAGGGGATCTGCCGTTTGAGGCAGAAGTCAGTTCTGAAGAGAAGCATGCAATACTGGAAACCTTCAACATTACAAAGTTGAAAATCAGACACTACAGAGGTCAATTCTGATAATCCACTCTGAGTGTTCTTGCCCAGAATATTCTCAACTCTGTATGGCAGCCGTTATACATCTGTTCTGGGTCTGTTTGTGTTACTGCTTGGGCTAGAAACTACACTTATTGTAGGAAGCAATTCTTTAGAAATGATTTACATGTCATTTCTTAAAGTAGCATACAAGTTTCCAGCAGAGCTCACGTAGCTTGGAAGCCAGGAAAACCATGCATAGGTTACAGTGGGGCATAAAATTTGCCAACTGTCTCTGGGTTTTCTAAATTCATCTTCTCTTCAGCACTGCGGTTTCAACTATCCTTAAATATGAACCATGGGAAGAGATTAAGAATCATATTTGCATTGTAAGAAACATTCTTTTAAAAAGGCAATGGGGGCGGGGCACCTGGGTGGCTCAGTCGGTTAAGCAGCCAGCTTCAGCCCAGGTCATGATCTCATGGTTCATGAATTCAAGCCCCATGTCAGGCTCTGTGCTGACAGCTCAGAGCCTGAAGCCTGCTTCAGATTCTGTGTCTCCCTCTTTCTCTAACCCTCCCTTGCTCACTTGCGTGCGTGCGTGCGCTCTCTCTCTCTCTCAAAAATAAACATTTTTAAAAAGTTTTTAATAAAAAGGCAATTTTGGGGAAAATGTAACCATTTAGAACTTGTTTGTGAAAACTAGATACAGAAAAGCTCTTTTTTTATAGTACTCTGTCATAGAGACATTTGAGAAGAGTTAAAATAAAACATATTATTTCCTAACTACATTCTTATTGAATTCACCATCCCATTGCCCATAACACTGATGATTTTCTCAGACATTTTTTTTGATTTGGTACTTTTAGGTAAGGTCACTGATGGAAAACAAAGAATAATTTAATTAAAATACTCTATAGGATTTTGAGCACCATCAGTCCCCAGAAGGTAAGGCATTGATATTTGGGGGTTTTTTAATGTTTGTTTGTTTGTTTTATTTCTGAGAGAGAGAGAGCGAGAGAGTGAGCAGGGGAGGGTTAGAGAGAGAGGGAGACACAGAATCTGAAGTAGGCTCCAGGCTCTGAGCTAGCTGTCAGCACAGAGCCTGATGTGGGGCTGGAACCCATAAACTGTGAGATCATGACCTGAGCTGAAGTAGGACAGTTAACGAACTGAGCCACCCAGGTGCCCTAAGGCGTTGAGATATGAATATCACACAAAGAAAATAAACTGAAAGTCTCTCTTCTGGGAGACACATTTCTTTCATTGGAATGCTTCAAAATTCCTCTTTCAAATTTCTGGCATATTAAGTACAAATTCATAAAAATGCTGCAGTTTCAGAGATGAGGCAGAGCGAACTCTGAAGAACATCACACAAAGTGGGGTCTCCAAAGAGAGGTCTCAGTTCTCTGATTTTACCTACAGGCCCTAGAGACGCTCTTCAACATGTTCACTAAGAATGTCTAAGTTGTTAGTTGCAGCATCATTTGCAATAGGAAAAATTGGAAGTAACTGCAATACAATTAACAAGAGAACGTTTGTAAACTGGGATAGTCATTGAAACAATCCACCTAAAAGACTAAATTCAAATTGAACATACCAACATGGAAATATCTTTTTTAAATTTTTTTAGGTTTATTCATTTGTTTTGAGAGAGATAGCATGAGCAGGAGAGGGGTAGAGAGACGGGGGGGGTGGGGAAGAGGGAGAGAGAGAATCCCAAGCCGACTCCACACTGTTCGCGCAGAATTCAACACGGGGCTGGAACTCATGAAACCATGAGATCATGACCTGACCCAAAACCAAGAACTGGACACTTAGCTGAATGAGCCACCCAGGCACCCTGGAAACATCTTAATATATACTAAAGTGAAGTGGAAAATTTTTATGCACAATATAGATATACTCTATATATAACATGCAATATGTATATGAAGCTATGTATGAGCCATTCTTCTATATTTTTCGCAGTTGAAAGCTTCCATTATGGAGTATGACTCACCCACACACTGTATTTCTCCTCATGTCCAGAAGGTCAGGGTCATTCTATAATTGTTAAGAACATGTGAATACCTCAATGACAGGTAAAAGAAAGGAGAGGGAGGACAAACCTATTCTTCCTGTTCTATAAAAATCTATGCAGGGGCACCTGGGTGGTTCAGCCGGTTAAGTGTCTAACTTTGGCTCAGGTCATGATCTCAAAGTTCATGAGTTCAAGCCCCACATCAGGTTCTGTGCTGACAGCTCAGAGCCTGGAGCCTGCTTCAGATTCTGTGTCTCCCTCTCCTTCTGCCCCCTCCCTCGCTCATGCTTTGTCTCTCAAAAATAAATAAACATTTTAAAAAATCTATGCAACCTACAGCTTTTAATGCTTGGATATTTGTTAGTGGGAGAATTCAAAATTAAAATAACTTAGTGGGTATTAGGAAGACTGGAATGGTAGAAGACCTTGGGTTTATAGTTAATGTTGTAAGTCTTAGAATTTCAAAAATGAGTTAAGAACCCTGTGAATAGAAGCAGTCTACTTCCTCCTTGGTTAATATTTATTAAGTGCTTTGCATGATGCCTTGCCCATAATAGATACTAAATAAACATTTGTTGAAGTAATAAATGATGCTGGTAGTTCAGTTTAAGGTACACACTGCTACAATAGGATAAAAGTGAGGCTTGTGCAGAATTGAGAAATAAGTCATTACAGTCATCTCCAAGGGCTGTCTACAAACTCTTTGTAAAATTGCCCTTCCCTTGTTCAGGCTTGGCTTGAGATGGCATCATAAAATCAATACAACTTCCTAAGTTCCTAAGACCCAGAGTGGGTCCCACATTTTTCATCTTTACTGCTTTACCACAACTAGAGGTCCCAATACTATACACTCTGCAAACTGCAATCATTATAGTAATAAGGTTTTTTCCCCATACACAATGCAACTCAGTTTCAGGCTACATGAATTCAAAGAAGTCATAAAGACTTCAGGCATAAAATGATCATCCACAGGTCAAAGAGTACAATTAGGATCACTGTGCAAAACCATTAACCAGTAGTCCCCAAGGTATTCATAATTACGGTTAGTCATCAGGGAAAAATATAGACAGGTGAAGAGAGCATATCTTCACAAAGAAGCATTTATGGAGAACAAAGCTCTGGAATTCCAGAATTTTAACTAAGTTTTAAATCTAGAGAGAGAAGTCCATAAGGAGGTAAAAACATATCCCCATATGTGCAACAAGGTAAATAATAAGGACTTAAATATATACAAAGGGTTGTGCTCTATGCCTCTAAGCAGAAGATGCAAAGGGGAAATTGTGTGATGCTTTTGAAAAACATAGTCACTGAATAATCTGTAAATCTCATTGAACTCCCCCACAGATCTTCTCTTAGTTTTAGTCAAACTGAAACTATGTTTTAGTCAAAGGAACAAAAATGACATTTGAAAGGCAATGGGAAACACACTGAAGTGTCAATTTTCTGCTCCCACTCAGAAGGCATTTCCCTTGTAGGGCATGTGTCCTAGTAAGGTAAGGGAAATGTGAAAAGTTTTTGCTGTTGTTGATGTCATTTTCTAACATCTGGCCTGATGTCCCCTCCCAGCTGAGGACAAAGTTTCTGAAATGCCTACCTCCTTTGTAAAAATGGCTCTTGCTGGGGTACATTTAGACATGGTGCATACAAGAACATTAGCCAAAAAATTTAAAAATTAGGGACCAGTGGAATATCAAAATAAAAAAGTAAAGATTAGTGCTTGAAAGCCAGACCTCAAGGTCTTATTCAATTGTTAAAGCTGGGAAACAAATAGGACTTTGAGCCTCCTTGTAGGCCACAGCAAAAAACGAAATACATTCACAGCATAAATATAATAAACACAAAATGATTTGCAAGGAAAGAGGATCTTGAGATTATGGAGAAATTTTTGAGGAATTTCATAGGAAATTCCATAGTTCAGATAAGCTGAATCCATAGTTCAGATAAGCTGGTTTATAAAGGTCTGATTGACTTTAAGCATACGATTAAGGATATTAAAAAACTGCACAATTATGGGTTTGGAAAAATTAGAGATCATTTCGAGATGGTATTCTCTGATAAGATATTAGGTACATAAAGACTTGCACAGACTGAAACTGAAAGGATGGAGAAAAATATTCCAAGCAAATGGAAAGAAAACAAAAGCTAGGGTAGCAATACTCTTACCAGACAAAACTGATTTTATTTATTATTTTTTTAAATATTTTTATTTATTTCTAGGAGAGAGAGAGAGAGAGAGAGAGAGACAGCGTGAGCAGGGGAGAGTCAGAGAGAGAGGGAGAGGGAGATACAGACTCTGAAATAGGCTCCAGGCTCTGAGCGGGCAGTCAGCACAGAGCCCGACGTGGGGCTCGCACCCATGAACCGCGAGATCAGGACCTAAGCGAAAGTCGGACGCTTAACCGACTAAGCCACCCAGGCGCCCCAAGACAATACTGACTTTAAAACAAAGACTGTAACAAAAGACGAAGAAGGGCATTACATAATGATAAAGGGGTCATTCCAAGAAGAAGGCAAGACATTCATAAATATTTGTGCATCCAACAAAGAAGCACCTAAATATATAAAGCAAATATTAAAAAAATAAAGGCAGAAATTGCCTGGAATACAGTAACAGTAGGGGACCCGAATACCTGATTTGCATCAATGGAAGATAACCAGACAGAAAATCAATACAGAAACACTGGTCTTAAATGACATATTAGGCCAGATGGACTTAACAATTATAACTGAACATGTTATCCAAAACCTGCAGAGTATACATTCTTTGCAAGTACACACAGAACATTTCTAGTATGAACCTAGAAATCAATTACAAGAAGAAAATTGGAATAAAACATGCGGAGGTAAAACAAACATGTGGAGGTAAAACATCATGCTACTAAACAACTAACAGGTCAATAAATCAAAGAAAACATTTAAAAAGAGTTTCAATAAAAATTGAAACACAATTTTACAAAATCTATGGGAAACAGCAAAAGCAGTTCTAAGAGGGAAGTTTATGGCAATGCAGGCTTATCCCAAGAAATAAGAAAATTCCAAATAAACTAACTTTACATATAAAAGAACTAAAAACAAAGCCCAAAATTATTAGAAAAAAGGAAATACAGATAATAGCAGAAATAAACAAAAAGGAGACTAAATAAATAGAAAAGATCAATAAAACTAAAAGTGGGTTCAGTAAAAAGACAAGTCAAATAAAAAACCAGATCATCAAGAAAAAAAAGTGAGGGCCCAAATAAACAACATCAGAAATGACACTATAGACATACAAAGGATTTAAGACACCACTATAATTATACACCAACAAATGGGAAAACCTAGAATAAACTGATAAATCCTGGAAACACACAACCTTCCAAGGCTGAATCATGAAGAAATAGAAAATCTGAACAGACCACAAAAAAATCATACTGAATCAATATTTTTAAAAACTCCCAATAAACCAAAGTCCAGGACCACATAGCTTCACGAGTGAATTCTACCACACATTTAAAGAGTTAGTACCTATCCTCAAATTATTCCAAAAATGTTGAAGAGGAGTTAATTCTTCCAAATTCATTCTGTGAGGCAGGCATTATGTTGATATCAAAACCAAAGATACCACACACAGGCAATATCCCTGATGAACATAGATTCAAAAATACCCAACAAAATATCAGCAAACCAAATTCAACAATGTATTAAAAGGATTATATACTACATTCAAGTGGGATCTATTCCAGGGATACGACAATGGCTCTAAATCCACAAATAAACGTAATACACCACATTAATAAAATGAAGGAGAAAAGCCATATAATCTCAAAAGAAGCAGAAAAAGCATTTCACAAAATTCTACAACAATTTATGAGGAAAAATCTCAACCAAGTGAGTACCGAGGCAACATACCTCAATATAATATGGTCCATATATGACAAACACACAGATAATATCACACTCAATAGTGAAAAGCTAAAAGCTTTTCCTCTAAGATCAGGAACAAAATAAGGATGCCCACTCTCACACTTTTACGCAACATACGGTGCAAGTCCTAGCCATAGCAATTAGGCAAGAAAAAGAGTTTAAAAGGATCCAAATTGGAAAGGAAGAAGTAAAACTGCCATGATTTGCAGATGATATAACATCATATATAGAAAACTCTAAAGACACTGCCAAAAATCTATTAGAACTAGTAAATGAATTCAGTAAAGTTGCAGAATATAAAATTAACACATAAAAATCTGTTGGATTTCTATACAGTACTTAACAAGCTATCAAAAAGAAATTAAGAAACCATCTTGGGGAGCCCGGGTGGCTCAGCTGGTTAAGCATCCGACTCTTGGTTTCAGCTCAGGTCACGATCTCACGGTTTCTGAGTTCAAACCCCACATTTGGCTCCATGCTGACAGTGCAGCGTATGCTTGGGATTCTCTCTCTCCTTCCCTCTCTGCCCCTCCCCTACTTGTGCTCTCCCATTCTGAAAATAGATAACCTATTAAAAAAAGAAACAATCTCATTTATAATTGCACTTAAAAGAATAAATACCTAGAAATAAATTAAACCAGACATTAAAGGCCTGTACTCTGAAAGCTCTAAGACATTGATAAAAGAAACTGAAGACAACACAAATAAATGTAAAGATATTCTGCGTTCATGGGTGGGAAGAATCAATACCGTTAAAATGCAAATACTACCCAAAACAATCTACAGATTCAATGTAAACCTGATCAAAATACCAAAGGAATTTTCACAGAACCATAACAAAAATCCTAAAATGTGTATGGAACTACAGAAGGCTCCAAGTAGCCAAGGCAAACCTTGAAGAAGGGCACAAATGGTAGTATCACGCTCTGTGATTTCAAACTAGACTACAAAGCTTACTAAAACAGTATGGTACTGGCACAAAAGCAGACACTTGGCTCAATGGGACAGAATAAAGAGCCCAGAAAAAAACCCATGCTTATCTTGTCAACTAATGTATGAGAAGGAAGGCAAGAATACATAATGAGGAAAAGAGTTTCTTCAACATATGTTGTTGGGAAAACTGGACCGCTACATGCAAAAGAATGAAACTGGACCACTACCTTACACCATACACAAAGATAAATTCAAAATGGATAAAGAGTTGAATGTGAGAATGATACCATGAAACTCATAAAAGAAAACATAGGCAGTAAACTCATGGACATCAGTCTTAGCAGCATTTTTTTGGACCAATCTCCTCAGACAAGGGCAACAAAAGCTAGAATAAACAAATGAAATTGCATCAAACAAAGAACCTGTTGCATAGTGAAGGAAACCATCAACGAAACAAAAGGGTAACCTACTGAATGGGAGAAGGTATTTGCACATCATACAGCTGGTAAAGCGCTAAAAATCAAAATGTATAGAGAATTTATACAACTTATTATTTTTTTAAAACTCAATTTTAAAAAGAATAGAGGATGCAAATGGACATTAAGAAGACATCCAGATGGCCAACAGACACATGAGAAAATATTCAAGATCACTCATCAGCAGGGAACACAAATCAAAACCACAAAGAGATATCCCCTGACACCTGTCACAATGGCTATTATGAAAAAGACAAAAACTGGGGCTCCTGAGTGGCTCAATTGGTTGAGTGTCTGACTTCGGCTCAGGTCATAATCTCGCAGTCTGGGAGTTCGAGCCCCATATCGGGCTCTGTGCTGTCAGCTAGACCCTGGAGACTGCTTCAGATTCTGTGTTTCCCTCTCTCTCTGCCCCTCCCCCACTCATGCTCGCTCTCTCTCCTCAAAAATGAATAAACGTTAAAAAAATTTTAAGACAAAAAGGAACAACTAATGGCAAGGATTTATAGCAAAGGGAACCTTTGTCCACTCTTCGTCCAATGCAAAATGGTGCAGCTACCATGGAAAACAACACGCAGCTTCCTCAAATAATTAAAAATAGCAAGACCTTATGATCTACCAATTCCACTTCTGGGTATTTATCCTAAGAAAATGAAAACACTAATTCAAAAATATATATGTACCTATTCAAAAAGATATATGTTCATAGTAGCATTATTTACAATAGTCAAATGTAAAGGAACTATGTGTCCATCAACAGATAAATGAATAAAGAAGATGTGGTATATACATGCAATGGAATATTACTCAGCCACAAAAAAATAATGAAATCTTCCCATTCATAACAACAAAGATGGTCCAAGAGGGTATGATGCTAAGTGAAATCAGTCCAACAAAGACAAATGCAGCATGATTTCACTTATACGTGTAATCTATAGAACAGAGCAAATGAACAAACAAAACAGAAACACACTCGTAGAGTCACTGACAGAGGAAACAAATTGTTAGTTATCAGAGGTGAGAGGGGCTGTCTATCTATACACACACACATACATACACTTCTCCCTTGAGAGAATCTTACTGGGAGTGAGGTAAGGTGGTTGTGGGATAAAGCCAGAATTCTTGGGTATACTGGCCATACATCATGAATGCTGTTAAAGTCTACTCTAATTATTAACATTTGGGATATTTTTAGCAAGCGTTGAGAATAACTACTGGTCTTTATTACACACACCAGAATGACCACAACATATCACGACACCATCCATTGAAGCTGAGGACAGAAACCTTAGTTGTAAAATGTTCCTACACACAGAATACAAAGAAATTACAAATAAAAACTAGAAATATTTTAGGTTGTTCATGGCAAAATTTACTGAAAGGGAATCTAACAGTAACGACATGAAATGACCAATGTCTCTTCCTCATAAAGGGATATTAGCCTGAGAAATGGAGGCTTGTGATTTTTCAAGGATGGAGCTGCCTTAGTAATTAAAAGAAATGCTCAATTAACTTGACATTTTCATTTTAAGAGGCTAACGAAGCATCTTTTAGACAAAAATAGCCCAGACCATTTTGAAGTAGATGATTAAGGACAAGGGACTTTCCCTATTATCAGACCCTATTAAAGTAAGACATGGCACGGGCACACAGAAAGAAAAACAGGTTGTTGAAACTGTATATAGAACTTATAATCAGACTCATGGATACATGGAAACTCTGGATGTGTTTGTGTGTGCACACACACATACCACATACATGTAGGTTTAGCATTTATAACACTACCTAGATTATATACATATATATCTCTAAAAACTGGAAACAACCCAAAAGGCCATTCAACAAATGATTATAAATCAAGGAATACCTATATAATGACATAATCCTCAGCAATAAAAATTACAAACAACTGGGGCACCTGGATGGCTCAGTCAGTTAAGCGTCTGACTTCGGCTCAGGTCATGATCTCTCGGTTCGGGAGTTCAAGTCCCACAGGTCAGAGCCTGGAGCCTGCTTCCGATTCTGGGTCTCCCTCTCTCTCTGCCCCTCCCCTGCTTGCACCAAATTGAATAAACACTTTTTTAAAAATTTTAATAAAAATATAAAAATAAATTGCAAACAACTGATACTTGCAACAGCATGAATCAATCTCAAAAAATCAGTTAAGCATCCGACTCTTGGTTTCAGCTCAGATCATGATCTCAAAGTTCATGGGTTCAAGCCCCACATCGGGCTCTGCACTGACAGCATGGAGTCTACTTGAGATTCTCTCTCTCTCTCTCTGCCCCTACCCCATTTGTGCACACGTGCTCTCTCTCCTCCAAAATAAATAAATTAATCTTTAAAAATCTTAAAAATAATTATGCTAAGTTGAAAGAACCCAAATAAGAGAGGACAAACTATATGATTCCATTTATATAAAATTCTATAGCATGGAAATTAATCTATAGTAACAGAAAGAGGGTCGGCTGTTGCTTGGGGATAGACTGCTATGAGCAGGAGGAAGTTTTTAGGGTTAAATGTTCATTATCTTCATTGCGGGTTGTTTCTCAGGTGAATACATAACTTAAAAGGAGTCAATGTGCCCATTTTCACATTGTGTACTCCAATTATACCTCAATATTTTTAAATGAGAAAGGTTTGGTTCAAGGAGAAGAGGGTCAAAATACAATGGAAGATATAATAATTGGTTCACTAGCAAGCTGGCATGGGTTACCAAGAACAAGCAGAAGTTATTGGACTGAAGTAAAAGGAACACTTCTACAATAACAGGAGAGAAGAAGTGAATGTGTGTGTATACAGGTAGATATTCTGGAAGTAAGGCAGCTTTCTCATCTGATCACTGTTACTTGATCTGAAGTTGGTAAAGTTTACCTGTTCAGAGTGGGGAGAGGGAGGTGAGGGAGAGAAAGAGACTTTAAAAAACAATAAGGAAAGCATTTCAGTTACTATTACTGCAGAATAAATTAAACTTAGTGGCATAAAATAGCAACCATTCGTTATGCTCCAGAATTCTGTGTGTCGAGCATATGGACAGGACACGGCAGAAATAGCTTATTTCTACTCCAAAATGTCTAGGACTTGAGCAGTTCTCTTGAGAGAGCGATGTATGTCAATGACTGGGGCTTGAATCATCTGAAGGTTCACCCTCTCACATGTGTGAAGACAGATATTGGCTATGGTCAGGAACTCAGTTGGGGCTACTGGCTGGAACATCTTCATGCTTCCTGAAGTCTTTCCAGAAGGCTGTCTGGGCTTCCTCACAACATAGTTTCTGATTTTAGACCTGAAGAAATTCTCCCAAGAGAACCAGATGGGAACTGCACTACCTTTTATGACCTACTTGAAAGCTGCTTCTTTAATAACATACCTGCCTAAATTTGAAAAGAGGTAACATAGATCCCACCTCTCTGATGAAAGGAACAGCAAAGTCCCACTGTTATATCAGCCAGCAAGATATTGTTGTGGCCATATTTGGAAGAATTCCACTTGGCAACACCAAGTTTGGAAAAGCCATTATATGTGGGAAAGTGAGGAGTAGTGAGTTATACACTGCCAGGCAGAGTGTAAGACCAACCTGAGGTTAGTGGTATCTAAATATAGTAGAACCATCTGCTCTACTCTGTGACTTTTTCCGGCAGTTCTCAGTTGCTATGGAACAAACACCAAGAAAGTCAAGAGCAGAGCTCATCAGGAGCAAGGGTTTGCCAGATGTGAAACACAAGAGGGAAAAGGGAATTTAGGAATGCTGGCAAGAGTGTATGAATCATAGAATTAAGATGTGCAAGAAGAAACTTTTAAAAATTGAGGATTCACAGATAATGAGACAATACAAAGAGTGCTTATTCTCATCAGCTGGCAAAGTTAACGGCAATGACGACAACAACAACCAAAAAAACCACATTGGCAAGAAACATAGCAAGTATAGAACTAGGGGTGACAAGCAGAAATTCTAAAGCCAGTCTACCCAATCCTTACCACTTATTTGCTTTGTAACTTTAAGCATGGCAAACTTTCTGTACCTCACTTTTCTCATCTGTAAAATGGCATAATGGTGCCTTCCTCCTGGAATCATTAGGAGTATCAAGTTTCTTATTATATGCCAAGCACTATTTTAAGTGCTTATTTAGTGCAACACTAAATAAGCATATTATTAGTATTAGAAAAGGCCAACATAATTCTTGGTACGTAATGGTTTTATCATATGCCTTCTGTAATTACACTTTTAAAACTGGCTATAGAGATGATGCTTAATAAAAGGGAAAGCTGAATGATTCTACTATTAAAGGATCCTTGTGCTACTAAGTTTAAATATGTACAGCTCAAATGTGCATGACCAACTCAGGAACTCCAGTTTTTATGGAAATATGCTGGCCCTTTGTTAGGATTTGTTGTGCTTGATTTTTCTTACAGACAGTATTATGCTTGTCAGATAGCCTGAATTTGGTTAATTTCTAAGGCTTCTGCTTCTTAAATCCATTCCAGTCACATGTCACCTCCAAATTGTGTAAAGTAAGTTTAGTATCCAATGGTCCTGAGTGCCCCATCAGCATCCAGATAGAAAGAATGGCATGAGTTCAGCTTAACGTTGTTTAATGTGAATAACTCTAGCACTTAATTTAGATGTTGAAATGGCAAGATAAATCTAAGTGATTTATGACTAAGATAACAGATCATCTTAATCCAGTTAAAGGTTTCATTAGTTCTTAATGCTGCATGATACCAGTACTGCCAAGGCTAATTTTTGGCTCAAATGAGTCCAAATGATGCACATGAAAAACAGATTTCCTGCCTGATTCCCATTTGGGGGCCACAAATTTGTTCTAATATCTCCTGTTTTTAAGTTGGATTTATTATACTACATATCTCAAGAAAGTAATGTCCAAGTATCCGTTTCATTTAAGTTTATTTATTTATTTTGAGAGAGAGAGAGAGAGAGCATGAGCAGGGGAGGGACAGAGAAAGAGGGAGAGAAAGGGAATCTCAAGAAGGCTCCTCGTTGTCAACACAGAGCCCAACATGAGGCTCGATCCCACAAACCTTGAGATCATGACCTGAGGTGAAACTAAGAGTAGGTTCCTTAACTGACTGAACCACCCAGGCGCCCCTGTCCAGGTATCTTTTTGAACATTTCTGTAATCCTTCCTGTAAGATACGGTACAATTCACTGGAAATTGGCAATTCATTTATCCTGAGAATCAGATTTATTCCGTGAGTTTCAAAAGAAGACAGACAACACTCCCCTTCCCCAACCTTGAATAATGAAATGCCTGCTGCTCCTAATATTCTCTACCCATGAATGAGGGAAAGCACACTAAAAATGAGGCACAGAAAACCTGTTAACTTCTAGTTACTATCCCAGCAGCAAAATCATACCAGTCTTCTAACCATATCATCCATTAAAAAATTTATTGATCACTTAAATATTTTCTAAAGCACTTCAAATGCTTCTTTCCCAATGACCTTCACATAGGCATCCCTTAACCATGCTGAACGGTATGTGTAAGAGGACACACAGTCTGTCTCCCCCATGTTACCAGGGAGGCCAAGAGGAAACAGACTCCCCAGTGCCCTGGTTGAAGGGGAGAAGAACATGAAAGCAGTAATTAATGAAGTCCACACAAAACAGACATGAAAGCAACATGCAAAAATGTGCACTGGGGCAAAACATCCTATTTCCAGATAAAGGAAAAGTACGAATATAGCTACAAACTGATAGATCACCATAATGTACCTAAAGAAATTCTATGACGTCCAGAAGGAGGCACAGTACAGAGAAATCAGGCTTACCTGAGAACCAAAGAAGTAGAGAGGATCATCAGCTCATAGAAGCCTGGTTTAGGAAACATCTTGTGTAGCAAGCAACCCAAAAAAGCAACTTTTAGTGACCTAGAAAAAATGCCTACAAGTAGACAATGCTGATTTACATACACCACCTGGATGACAGTAATATCTCTCCCCAAAAATAAGTAAATTGGCATTTGCATCATTGCTGGAAACAGGTATTTGCAGTATGCTTGCAAAATCAGATTTCTGAGCCTGTGGTGTGGGTAACATCAGTCCAGGGGTCCGTCTTCCATCCTGCTGACTGTCTTGTTGTGCCACCCACACCAGTACACACCTTCCCATCTGGCCAGAGCCTGAAAATAGCTTCAGTGTCAAACCTTCCAAGAGGAAGGCTGTATCACAAAATTCGAAAGCCCAGTTTTTGTGGTTACTAAAATCTCCTCTGTAGACTCCCATTTCCCCAAACATGCCCTAACAGGCATATGTTTCCTGGGGCCTCCTCTTGCTCTTTTTTCTTCTGATGCTTCACCCATCTCACCCAATCTCATAGCCTTATGATCTTGGGGTTATCCACGATCCCAACAGGAAACAGGTGGCACACTCAAAGTGGGGCAAATCATGAAGGGTGTATCTAAAAAGAAGCTATTTACAAAGAAGTGGAGAGGAGATGAGGGACTATCATGTGATAGTGTGGTAACTTCAGGCAGGGCAAAGAAGGAACCACCACCAACCCCAGACCTACAGGGACTAAGAGCATGATGAGTGGAATTTTGGAGAGGGCCCCCTTGAGAGAAGTGACTTTCTATTGAGGGACACAAACAGACCTAAGCAATCTCCAAGGGAAGGAAGTAAGTACATAAATAAACTTGACCTCAGTCTCACAACTGCTCTCACTGATCTCCTTCTGGGGATCTTTGGGAGGAATTCCCTTTGGGTTGTTCACATTTCTTCACATCTTGGGAGCAGAGGCACTGACTGTCTTTGTTACAGACTACCTCTCCAAGGATGTCGGTATAGCACACAGTCTTGAAGATAAACATTGTGTCTCCCTCAAGAGTCATTTAAAAGATGTAGGCTCTGCAAGCTCATGGGTTTACTGTGCAGGTGCCACTGGCCCTCTTCACATTTTCTTGTGGATACATTAGGGGCTGGGGAACAGACACAGTAAAATTATTTAATTTTTTTATGTCTTTATTTTTAGAGACAGAGAGTAAGCAGGAGAGGGGCAGAGAGAGAGGGAGACACAGAATCTGAAGCAGGCTCCAGACTCTGAGCTGTCAGCACAGAGCCCGAAGTGGGGCTTGAACCCATGGACTGTGAGATCATGACCTGAGTCAAGGTTGGATGCTCAACTGACTGAGCCACCCAGGTGCCCTTAAAACTCTGATACACTAGCTACTACTGTGCTATAAAAGGATACAGTTTTTTCTTTTTCTTTTTTTTGTTTTGATTTAAAGTTTTTATTTAAATTCTAGTTAGTTTCCATATATGGTAAAACTGTTTTCAGTGATTCATGACTTACCTTAGTGATTCATCTAACACCCAGTGCTCACCCCAACAACTGCCCTCCTTAATGCCCATCACCCATCTAGCCCATCCTTCCACCCACTCCCCTCCAGAAACCTTCAGTTTTTTCTCTATAGTTCAGAGTCTTATATGGTTTACTTCCCTCTCTTTTTTATTCCCTTTCCCTATTTTCACTGGTTTTGTTTCTTAAATTCTACATATGAGTGAAATCATATGGTATTTGTCTTTTCTGATTGACTTACACTGCTTGCAAATGGCAAGATTTCATTTTTTTGATGACTAAATGTTACACTACACACACACACCCATATCTTCTTTTTAAAGTTCATTAATTTATTTTGAGAAAGAGGGAGAGAGGGGGTAAAGGTAGAGAGGGGAAGAGAATCCTAAGCAAGCTCTGTGCTCTCAGCGCAGAGCCTGACATGGGACTCAAACTCACAAACCATAAGCTCATGACCTGAGCCAAAACCAATACTCAGAGTCTTAACTGACTGAGCCACCCAGGTGCCTCTCTACCACATCTTCTTTATCCATTAATTTGTAGATGTACATTTGGTATTTTTCCACAAAATGCTGCTATAAACAATGAGGTGCATGTGCCCCTTCAAATCAGTATTTTTATAATAAGTGATATAGTTCTTTTTCACTGACCAGGAGTCCTGTGTCTTCTCAGCTTCTGTGGTGAACTGACTCATTTGCTCATAAGTAAAGCAAAATCTCAAGCTCTTCATAGTTTGTAACAGAGGTCCCTATGGGCAGAACCTAATCTGAAGTCAGAGGGCCGAGCTATCATCTGGCTAATTCACAGAGGTCAGCCTTCTGGAGCGAGAAGAGGGAGAGAAGTGCATCTGAAGGGACAAGTGGAATGTATCCGCCACGTGATCTGACTCCTACTAACTGTCCAGTCTGTATCTTCAGGCTTGAAAACAAATATCCTGAGCTTCTGATCCACACATCTGATTGTTCCCTGGCTGTGCCATAGGCACCCAAATTCCAAGGTTTTCAATTTCAGGCAATGACACCATCAACCATCTGTCCAGCTGCCTAATCTGTGTTTTATTCTTAACTCATCCTTCTCACTCCCCAAATCTCACTTTGTCAATACAAATTCACCTCTAGCTTGTTCCTTGCTCTTCACCTCTGTGACCACCACCCTATGAGGCCAACACCATCTGCCTGTTGGAAGACATACCAACTTATACTTTTTGCCTCATCATTACTAGCTCCCCTTGAGTTCTTTCAATACTTTAGCCACCATGATATTCTTCCAGTTCCTCCTAGTAGCCCTGTGACCTCCCTTGATACATCTTTTATACACTGACTTCTCTTTTGGGAATAGTTTTTCTCCCCTCTTTGTGAGGGTAACTCTTGTTCATCCTTCAGATTTCTGATCAAGTGTTTCTTCCTTAGAGATGCCTCCCCCACAAGGGAATTGAGAGCAAAAATGAAGTATTGGGACCTCATCAAGATAAAAAGCTTCTGCATGGCAAAGGAAACAATCCATAAAACTAATAGGCAACTGACAGAATGGGAAAAGATAGTTGCAAATAACATATCAGATAAAGGGCTAGTATCCAAAATCTATAAGGAACTCACCAAACTCCACACGCGAAAAACAAACAATCCAGTGAAGAAA
>NW_027533170.1:6597660-6655032 GCF_008692635.1 Crocuta crocuta
TATCAGATAAAGGGCTAGTATCCAAAATCTATAAGGAACTCACCAAACTCCACACGCGAAAAACAAACAATCCAGTGAAGAAACGGGCAGAAGACATGAACAGAACAGACACTTCTCCAAAGAGGACATCCAGGTGGCCAACAGACACATGAAACGATGCTCAGCATCCCTCCTCATCAGGGAAACACAAATCAAAACCACACTGAGATACCACCTCATGCCGGTCAGAGTGACTAAAATGAACAAATCAGGAGACTATAGATGCTGGCAAGGATGTGGAGAAATGGGCATCCTTCTACACTGTTGGTGGGAATGTAAACTGGTGCAGCCCCTCTGGAAACCAGTATGGAGGTTCCTCAAAAAACTCACAATAGAACTCCCCTATGACCCAGCAATAGCACTGCTAGGAATTTACCCAAGGGATACTGATGCATAGGGGCACATATACCCCAATGTTCATAGCAGTACTTTTGACAATAGCCAAATCATGGAAAGAGCCTAAGTGTCCATCGACTGATGAATGGATCAAGATGTGGTTCATCTATACAATGGAATATTACATGGCAATGGGAAAGAATGAAATCTGGCCATTTGTAGCAACGTGGATGGAACTCGAGGGTGTTAGGCTGAATGAAATAAGTCAGGCCGAGGACAGATACCATATGTTTTCACTTATAAGTGGAACAGGAGAAACTTAACAGAGGACCATGGGGGAGGAGAAGGGGGAAAATAGTTGGGGAAAGGGAGGGAGGCAAACCATGAGAGACTCTTGAATACTGAGAACAAACTGAGGGCTAATGGGGGTGGGGGAGGGAGGAAAGGGAGTGATGGGCATGGAGGAGGGCACGTGTTGGAATTAGCACTGAGTGTTATATGGAAACCAACTTGAGAATAAACTATGAAAAAAGAAAAGAGATGCCTCCCCCAAACCCTCAGCTAAGCCAGGTCTTTCTGTCCCCACCAGACTAAGTTCTCTATGAAGGTAGAAACCAATTTGTTCTTGTTCACCATGATAATGCCAGCTCCAAGCACCATGCTTCCACAGGGCAGTCTCCAGTATATATACACACATATAAATATATACATATACATATGTGTGTGTATATATATATGTGTATGTATATATATATATGTCACATGGATGAGTACAATGAAACACAGTGGCCCAGATCACAGTCAAATAAAGCACCTGTCAAATATGCCTACTGTGTCAGGGCTGACTAGGTCCATAAAACATTTCTACGTGCAAGTAACTCACCTAATATAACAATAACGTTGGATCAGAGGATCTCCTTTTGAACTGCTTGGGAATTTCTAGCAAAGTGGGAAAGTTACCAAAGAAATACCCTCAAGTGTGTGAAATATAGACCAAATAACTTTTAAGTGTTCCTTGTGCTGAAATGAAAATTTGCTATCCAAATATTTTTCATGGTCTTCTTGACATTTTTTGAAATGTAAAACATCACTTTAAAACAACATAGGTGACATCTCCCCTAGAGCAATTTGAACCTAAATTAATGTAGCAGAAACAGGAATGGTAATTATAACTATCCCTGAGACATTTTCATTCCTATTCCAAAGCATTTATTCTCATCCACAACATCCAACCTTTGACTTTCTGGTTTTAATATCATTTTTTACACTTAAAAAGAAATGAATAAAATGAAAAACAAGGACTCTAGCTCCACATGAGTAGGAACACAATATAATACAATTTATCCATCACTACATTACTGCTCCAAGAACAAGAACACATTCATTTCCTCACTTTTATCTACAAAGGGACAGTGTTAACATTTCATGAACACAAACATTGGTATTTTCACTCCCTATTTAGAGAAATGTGACAAAGAGTCTATTCCCCTTAATGCCAGGCGGAGGTTTTATTTTTCTAGACAGTCCCACCAATTCCAAAGGCAAACACCTGAATAAGGCATCAGAAACACATCTTTCCACCTTTCTTCAAATGTTCAGTTCTGGGTCAGCAACCCCAAGTGAGCTCTGCCACCAGCTAGGATGTAAAAAAAAAAAAATTCCATGAAGCTTTTTAATGTGGGGAGAGGGCATTCATACTTCTTCATATGCTTAGTTTGACTGGGCTGTTCTTTGACCAGGTTTTTTAGGATACCTTTTTAAAAAATGTTTATTTATTTTCAAGAGAGAGAGAGACAGAGCAGGGGAGGGGCAGAGGATGAGAGGGAGGCAGAGAATCAAAAGCAGGCTCTTGGCTCTGAGCTGTCAGCACAGAACACGATGTGGGGCTCAAACTCACAAAATGGTGAGATCATGACCTGAGCCAAAGTCAGACGCTTAACCAATGGAGCTACCCAGGTGCCCCTTTTGGACATCTTTTATATGTTTTTTTGTCACAGCTGAAGCTGTTATGGATAGGAGAGGATCAGCAATAACAAACCTACAACTGATTTTCCTGATGCTTTTCTTTACAACCCTTTTTCTACCCGAATAGTGGGGAGAGGGGCTCTGGAGTCACAGAACAGTATAATAAAGACACAATGTATAATAAGTATACAACAGTATAATAAAGACCAAAAGAGGGATGTGGGTGGTACCTGACTTTTGCCCCTGACCTGTTACCATATAATCTTTAACTCAGTTTCCAAAATAATAATTTTAAAAAATGTGTGTTAACTCTAGGTCTTTTAAGCTATGTGATTTCTTTTTAAGATTTTTAAAAGTTTATTTATTTATTTTTGAGAGAGAGAGAGAGAGACATCAAGGAAGGGGTAGAGAGAGCGAGGGAGATACAGACTCTGAAGCAGCTCCAGGCTCTGAGCTGTCAGCACAGAGCCCCACGCAGGGCTAAAACTCATGAACCGTGAGATCATGACCCAAGCTGAAGTCAGACACTGAACCAACTGGGCTACCCAGGCACCCCTAAGCTCTGTGATTTCTATTATCATAAAGTGATAGTCAGAGAGAGAGAGAGAGAAAATCACTTCTTTCTAAAGTGGAACTTAGAACTGTTTTTATGCCTGAAAGTTCCTCGTGATACTTGGCTTTAAAAAATAATAAGGATGAGGTAGCTTTATGCAAAAGACTAATCCGTAGGAATCAATAAAAAACCATTTTTGGGGGGCGCCAGGGCGGCTCAGTCGGTTAAGCCTCCGACTTCGGCCCAGGTCATGATCTCACGGTTCGTGGGTTGGAGCCCCGCGTTGGGCTCTGTGCTGACAGCTCAGAGCCTGGAGCCTGTTTCAGATTCTGTGCTCCCTCTCTCTCTGACCCTCCTCTGCTCACGCTCTCTTTCTCTCTCTTAGAAATAAATAAAACATTTTAAAAAACCATTTTTGGTTTTATTTCATTATAACCATTGATAAATACACAGAAAAATAAAAGCAAATTCTAAAATGCTCATCAGCAAACATCAATCTACAGCATGAGTTATTTTTATAATGTTTTGCTTGCTCAAGTCAATTTGCTTGCTATCAAACTAGAAATTCACACTGGGATCAAAGTAGGAATTCTTGTCTAAAATTTAGGTGCTATAATACAAAGTGCATTTATACAAATGTTAACAAATATTTGAATCAAATTACTCATAGCATGTTTCAGGGACTAATTAACTATTCCACATCTACACATTACTTTCACACCAAGTATCTTTATGGGGTTAATAGCTTAGAAAGAACACATGAGTACAGGGTACGGAAAGTAATACCGTAAGGCCCCTAACTCTGTAGGATCCACAGATGGTATCAGGCAAGCACAGAGCACGAAGCTAATGATTAGAAGTTGGTCATATAGATATAGGTATTCCAGATCTAGCCCCAAACAAAAGGTTCACTGAGTGGCTGTCTGGCTAGTTGAAATAAACCTCAGTCTGTATGCCAACAAATATCCAAAGTTTACTCTTTTGTAAAATTATAAAATTTTAAAAATTAGTGAGGAGCCCAGGACAGCCTCCTTCTCTATGGGCTATACTATTAATATTTACCATATAGGAGACTAAAACTAAGAAATCTTTTAAGTATTTATTAATTTTAAAATAATAAGAAATCATATTGGAAGACAGATAACAATTTATATGAAAAATAATATTGTAAAACAAAACATGATACATCTGGCAGTGTTTCACACATTTTGCCCATTTCTTTATGTCTGGCTTAACAAGAAATGACTGCAATTTTCTATGTGTTTCTGCATTTGATCCATTGCAAATTTGTTGCTCAGGTTGAAGCATATGAAAGAAAAATAATTTGGTCTGGTCCAGATATATAGTTTGAAAGCAAGGGATTTTGACCTTTCATTCAGTTGTAAGTATTCTACATAAACCCTATGAATGAATCTAAAACTAAGTTTATGATAATTTGTTAGATTTTAAAAAGCAACTTGCTGGGGGCCTGGGTGGCTCAGTCGGTTAAGTGTCCCACTTCGGCTCAGGTCATGATCTCACAGTTCATGGGTTCGAGCCCCGCGTTGGGCTCTGTGCTGACAGCTAGCTCAGAGCCTGGAGTCTGCTTCAGATTCTGTACCTCCCTCTCTCTCTGACCCTCCCCTGCTCACCTGTCTCTATCTATCCCTCAGAAATAAATTTTTAAAAAAATTTTTTTAAAAACGCAACATGCTGATCGATACGCAGTACAACTTTTTTTTTTTTCTTAAGTAGGCATCATACCCCAGTGTGGAGCACAAAGGAGGGTTTGAACTCATGACCCTGCGATCATGACCTGAGCTGAGAACAAGAGTCAGATGCTTAACCGACTGAGCCACCCAGGCATACCTGTAGAGCAACTTCTGATTTTTGAAAAAGAAATGTTCAGGGGTGCCCTTCTCCTCCCCTTCCTCTTCTTCTTCCCTTACAAATGCCAAAGTCCCATCCCAGAAAATCTGCTTCACCAGAGTGGAACTTGGGAACTTTATTAAAGTTTCTCGTTCAAGATTGAGAGAATGGAGATAGCTATAAATGGAGGCTACCTTAAATGAACAGGTCAAGTAAATAGCACTGTTATTGGCTATTGATGTAAAAATATACATCCAAATTCTAGCTCCAAGGAGAAAGACATTTAGATTCTCCATTTGGTTACTAAACCTATAATCTCGTGTCGATTGGAAATGCAGTACACACAACTTGAAGGAATTTTTAGTTTCTGACTCTTGATAAAAGACAGTATAGAATCATACAACTCATGCATCGACTAAAAAATACTTGTTGAACACCTCTAGGTCCCAAGCACTGTGCTGGATGGTGGAGAGAATAAAATAGGCACCAACTAGAACTAATCCTCCTAAACTTAGTCCTCCTAAAATGAAGACTCTTTGTGTACTTTGTCACAGATGAAGTATTAACTGACTCAAGACAACAAATGTATGTACAGAATATTCTCTTGAGCCATAAAGTACACTAACACATTTCTTTGCAAATATATAACAGAATATTCACTGGATTCACGGTCAATCTGTTTTCTGACCCAAAGAACACAGAATTTCAACAGTTGGTCTGAGATTCTCTCCAGATATGCAATAAATATTAATGATTTTGGCTATAAATTTAAAAATTAAAGTGATAGGCAAGTGGCGGCAGTGGCACAGGCGGTGGCAGTGGCCACCCTGAATCTGCTAAGTTCCCCGCATGTGCAGTGCAGAGGCCTTCGATCCCAGGTTGTATCGCTGCTTGACCCTGGGGGATCTGAGGCTGCGACACTTCCCCCTGCTCCCACTCAACCCCCAGCAGCAGGGAAGCAGCGACCTGCAGGACTCTTTTGGGCAGTATTAACAAAGCCCACTGGGACCTGGAAATAAAGTGGGGTGTGGAGCATAGAACTCAGCCCACATTGGTTATGTCCTCAGCACAGGGAGATCGGTCCCAAAGGAGTGATTTGCACTGCTTGATTGAGAAGGGACTGGGGCAACGCCATTCTTCTCCCCACAACCACCAAAGCGAGGTCCCAGGGAGTAGCCAGAGGGACACAGTGGAGGCAAGACCTGCCTACACCAAACCATGCCCATCCCAGCCAGAGAACTGTTCTGTTGTTGTTCTTGTTCTTGTTTTTACCTGAGCCTGGGATTGAGTGTTTACTGGTTTTGTCTGTGCGTTTGTGTACCTTTGTTCCATGTGGTTGTCTGCTTTCTTTTTCCAGGCTACCTCAGGAAACAAGCCAAAGTACACATGGTGGAAAGTCCCAGATACCGTTACGAGTAGGAAAACAAAATAACCAAATGCTCAACAAGAGAAACCAAGAGACACCATTCAAAGAACACTTCCTGAATGGACAGGCCCTGAAAATTCAAAGAGTCCTCTTTAATACAGCAGAACTCGCAGGCGCAGAGTGTACAACAAGCTTTTAAAAGTAACAAGAGATAGGGGTGCNCCAAAACTATAACAAACCATCCAAAAATTTGAAGAAGAAAACCAAAATGGGAGGCATCACCATCCCAGACTTGAGCCTCTACTACAAAGCTGTCAAAATCAAGACAGTACGGTATTGGCACAAAAACAGATACATAGACCAATGGAATAGAATAGAGAACTCAGNGGGGTACATGTACCCCAATGTTCATAGCAGCATTCTCGACAATAGCCAAAGCATAGAAAGAACCTACGTGTCCATCAACTGATGAATGGATGAAGAAGATGTGGTTTATCTATACGATGGAATACTACATGGCAATGAGAAACAATGAAATCTGGCCACGTGTAGCAACATGGATGGAACGTGAGGGTGTTATGCTGAGCAAAATAAGTCAGGCAGAGAAGGACAGCTACCATATGTTTGCACGTAAAGGAGGATTAGGAGGAACCTAACAAAGGACCGTGGGGGAGAAGGAGGGGAGAAATAGTGGGGGAGAGGGAGGGAGGCAAACCATGAGAGACTCTTGAATGCTGAGAACAAACTGAGGGCAGATGGGGGTGGAGGATAGGGGAAGGGGGGTGATGGGCATGGAGGAGGGCACTTGTTGGGATGAGCACTGGATGTTCTATGGAAACAAACTTGACAATAAACTATTAAAAAAATTAAAAACTTAAAAAACCAATTGATATAATTCTCCATGTTAATAAAATTTAAAGTAAACAAAGCATGTCAACTCAAAAATAAATAAATTTTTAAAAAAATAAAAATTAACATGATAAAGATATTAATCTAAATACTGCAAAATTGTGCCACCTAGTCAATATCTAAGATAGAAGCAGTGATTTAAAATATTTTCCTAAAATTCTGTTCTTTGGAAGGTTATATTTAACTTAGTTCCATTTAAAATATTTTTTTAATGTTTCCATATGCTCTTTATAGCAAGTGATTAAAAAACAAAAAACTTCAGGGGTGCCAGGCTGTCTCAGTCATTTTAAGCATTTGACTCAATTTCAGCTCAGGTCACAGTCTCGCATTTTGTGGGTTTGATCCCCAAGTCAGACTCAGTGCTGACAGTGCTGAGCCTGCTTGACTCTCTTTCTCCTCTCTCTCTACCCCTCCCTCCCTCTCTCTCTCTCTTTCTCTCAAAATGAATAATTATCTAAAATAAATAAAACAACAAAACTCAGTGTAATGTCATTGTAATTACTCACCCTACTGCTGCCTTCAATGTTTCCATTTTTCAGATATGCAATGTCACTACATTTCTTTATCACTGTGCAGTGGCATACATGCCTCCCAGAACATGCCTCTTTGGTATAAGGATTATTTTGAGCTCAAAGAAGATAATCAAGACCCAGCAGACTGCAGAAAACCCTCGTACCTCTCCCTTAAATGCCTAAAAGAAAGAGGACCTGTCTCAGATATTACCAGAGATAATTTTTTCACTTAAGAGACTTATCTACCATGTGAAAGCAATCATCTGATTAACAAGGAATTTTATCATCTTCTCCTCTCATCTCCCTGTGAATTGCATCTCCCACTATGAAGCCGTGGTACCCTCAACTTTTCCTTAGCTCAGGATGGCATATAAGCCTCCACTGCCTGGCTACCTTGGAGTCTCCTATCTTTGTGGGGCTAGGGTAAAGGTCCAATAATTTTTCCTTCCTTCCACATATTTATCTAAGCAATTCTTGTTTCATTCTTTTTTTCTCTTAAATCATGAGCTCCTTATAATTCTTGGTGCTTTTTTCTGATTCCTTCTCGATTTCTGAAGCTAATAAAGTAGTTGGTACTTAACATGCTATGTTTCTTTAAGACTCAGGTAAGAGTTACAATCACCCTGTCCTATGTCGTGTTATTTCTGTCTCTAAGACAAACTATCATATCTAAGCTTCATGATGCTAAGTGTTCATTTTTTAATCTACTCTTGGGTCCTTTCTGGCAGCTTTCTCACATAGGATAATATCTATGTGATTGGTTTGCTTCAAGTCAACACAAATTAAAATGATGTATCCAGTGTCTAGTTCAATGTTCTCTTCTCTGATGTGTGCCTGAAGGACACACATGTACTTAGGGAACAGGGAAATAAAGGACAAACATTATGATTCCCTTACTGAAAAAGAATTGAATAGTGTTTTAAGAAACATTTTTGGCATATGCTTAAAAAATTGGGGTGGGCTATTAGTTATTTTTTTTTTAACACTGTGGTACACTACACATTGAATATATTCTTCTCTCTATTACATTACCTAAAACGGGGGAATATCACGTCCTATGCATAAAAAGAGCCTTTGATTCAACTGCAGGGGAATAACTATTGAACTCACAGCCTAATATTGGTTCTACTATTAATTAATTGCCTATCATCAGTCTCGTGCTATACCAGATATATAAATAAAGATGACAAAGTTGTTTCTATCAACAAGGAAATGCAGGAAAGAGAAGGCAGTACAAGCACAGAGCTCAGACTCGAGTCAAATGTGGCTTTTATGCTCTTTAGCTATTTGATTTTGCACGCATTCCTGAACATTGCTCACCCTAAGTTTCCCACTCAGAGGCTCAGAAAACACACAGAGCTAAATCGAATGCCTCCTATTTACTACTTACTTGAGGTTAGCGCTTCCTATCATTAAGTGCTTTACATAAATTATCTCATTTAATTGTGATTTTTCCCGGGAAGCTATGGAGGGTCAGAGTATTAGGTCACACAGTAAGAAAACAACAGACTTGGGATTGGAACAGTTTTATCTCCGATATTAGGCTGTTTCCTTCTGTTTTAAGTTTGGTTTTTAAGATACACCAACAAAGGGTTTTACATGTTAAGTTGTTCTCAATGGCATATGATGAAAACCATTGGTCTTTATAGGTCTACCTTCCACCATTCTCAACCCCCAGAGTTAATATCCTAGAAGTCTTTGAGCTGTCTCTCTCNCTTAGGCTGTTTCCTTCTGTTTTAAGTTTGTTTTAAGATACACCAACAAAGGGTTTTACATGTTAAGTTGTTCTCAATGGCATATGATGAAAACCATTGGTCTTTATAGGTCTACCTTCCACCATTCTCAACCCCCAGAGTTAACATCCTAGAAGTCTTTGAGCTGTCTCTCTCTTGGCATTTATCTCTGCATCAGTAAATAATCACATTTATGATACACTACTTGACTGGTGTGGACAGGAAGGAGCAGCCAAGGGGGAGAGAGATTAACTATTGTTTTTCACAATGAAAGATGAGACTCTATCACTAGCTCTATACCTTCCACACTTCCACACCATATCTATTGTTCTCTAGTCTCTCATCCTCCCCAAAGAGTAATACACTCTATTCAGTGTTTACATCATCATGACCATTTAACTTCTGTGCCATAGTATACCTTGGTTATATTTTTCTTGCACAACCTTGTTTTCTTCAGATTTAATAAATCTTCTAGTGTCCCAAGTGCTTAGCATTAATCTATTTCCACTCCTCTCCGATTCTCTAAATCTTTCAGTACCCAAATATGCCAAAAGTATTCTTTTTTGTCACTTTCCTCTACTGGAGACATCACTCCCAGAGTTTTCTGAACCATTCCACTCAATAGAGTGACCCTCTGTACTGATTACCAGTCTGCATCCTGTGTACTCTCTTCATCTCTCCCTTGAGTTGGATTTCTTATTCCCCAAATCCCATTAATTGCTCTTTCTCCATGTACTCTCTTATTTTAATGGAGCACCTTCCCTTGTGGCTTTCCAAGAAAGAGTTCTTAGGAGTTAAAATGTTCTTTTTTTTTAAAGTGTACTTGCTTATTTTTGAGAGAGACAGAGAAAGTGAGCAAGGGAGGGGCAGAGACAGAAGGAGAGAGAGAATCCCAAGCAGGGCTTGGGACTCGAACTCACAAACCTGAGCTGAAATCAAGAGTTGGACACTTAACCGACTGAGCTAACCAGGCACCCCAAGAGTTAAAATGTTTTAAAGGCCTTGCATGTTTGAAAATATCCTGGTGTTTCCACACTTGATTGGTAGTTTTTCTGGGTATACAATTTTCAGTTGGATATTGTTTATCCTCAAAATTTTGGAGACATTACTCCACTGTTTTCCAGCCTCCATTTGCTGTGAGGAGCTCTGAAGCTCTCCTGATTTCCAATCTTGTTATATAATCCCATCACCACCCCCCTCCTTCATGGTGCTTCTAGGACCTTCTATTTGTCTCCAGGGTTCTGTTTCATGCTATGCCTTGGTAGGAGTCTGCTTTCATCTGCTATTCCAGGAAATTCAATTGTTTGATTCTAGAAATTTTTCTTGAATTCATTTTTAATGTTTTTCTCCTTTCCATTTTCTCTGCTTTTCAGATATGGTATCTCCACTACTGAGTTTCTCAGCTGACTCTTCTTTCCAGTTTCCCATAGGTATATACTAATTTCCATGAGTTTTTCCTGAATATTCCTTCAAAAACTGTATCTTTTTCTTCCTTCACAGATCCAATATTTTCTTTTATGCCCAACAATAGTAATGATCAACTTCTGTAAGCTTTCATTTTCCTGAGTAGCTTCTTACAGGTTTTACAGTCATCTTGTGAGTTTTGTTTTGAAGTCTTTTATCTTAGTCACTCCCTCACATGTCTGTTCATTATTGCCTATATTCTTATATGTTAAAGGGTGCCTGGAAATTCTGTGAGATGTTCAACCATGACCTTTATACAAGGGGATCTGGCTCTTCTTTTATTAGAGAAACCCCGGCATCAGTATCTTTAACTATTTGCTCTCAGGCTTGTCAGAAGTCCCAGAAAATAATCTTCCAATCACTCAAGTTTTGTAAGCCCAGTGGCAAAAGAGGTCTGCAGGAGAAGAGAATCTCAATATTCATTCATATACAACATCTCATTTAATATCTATGTTTCAGTCTGGCCCTCTTCCCTCCTATGTGCCTAGTTCATCAACACCTTGTTTCTTACCTACAAAGAAAAATCAGCTTACAGTTGGCTTGGAGTAGGCATAGTGTTTAATGGGAGGGAGAAACGGATCCATTAAGAATCTTCCAGTCAGCTCTCTTGGTTTTAACACCACCATCACCCTCACTTCTGAGGTATCTGGGGCTACCATATTTGGGGCACATTTCAGATCTGCTCTGCAAAAGAATGCTTCCTGTATTTCTCTGAGGTTGGCTTAAGATTCGGCCATCTCAGATCAACTAAGTCTTTTCCTTATTCCTAAAATATTCCTGACATTGCAGCCTTCCCTTTCCACTCTATTTTACGCCCTTCGACATTTGTTTTAGTGATGTTTCCGAAAATAATTCGAGAAGCATGTGCATCTGTGCTAGATACATGCGTTAGTGCCCTACCTTTAACCAGAAACCCTCAGAATCCCACGTATTCACCACTATTCCAGTAGGAGAGAAACATCCTGTAATGTACTTCACTTCTTTGCATTTCCCTGTTTTTTGGCTTTCTCTCCATTCAACAAGAGAGACTCTTTGCCTTGAGGAAAACTAGAACTTTTATAGCTGGAATTCCAAGGAAAAGTACTGCAGAATAGGCTCTTTCTCAAAAAAAAAAAACAGCAGAAAAGCCAAGCTTTTAATTATGAGATGCATCATTAAGAGAGAGAAGCTGTTTTCTAAATTCAAAAATCCCCCAGTAAGTATCAAGACCCAAAGCTAAGAGGATTAAGCATATGGTTTTTACTATAAAGTAACAAGTGCCACTGAGGAGGAGATTCCTGCTCTACAGATAGTAATAAAACTTCCTTGCTAAGGTAGAGTAAGTAGCCTGGAGAGAGAGGAGGGGAGAAAGAAGTCTTAGCCCTGAGCCTCTCTCCGGAGTTGGTGGAAGAGCAGCTGGTAAAGGAGCATCTCAAGATGGATTAGGAGTCTCTGTGCAGGGTACATGAGAATCAGTTGCCACATGGAAATCTAAGCAGAGTTCTCCGTATAGGTTAGAGATATTCAGCCAATGGCGTTCAGGAGCAATAATGCTGTAGGATTAGACAGATGACATCTTTAAATGGAGTCAAAATAAGCAAATTAGAGAAGTGGCCTTTATAGTAACAAGGTAGAAATAAATAAGCTACCTCTTTGTGATATAATAAAAAAAATCACAGTCTATATACTTCTTAAAATTTTTTTATGTTTAGTTTTGAGAGAGAGAGACAGACAGACTATGAGTGGGGCAGGGGCAGAGAGAGAGGGAGACACAGAATCTGAAGCAGGCTCTAGGCTCCGAGCTGTCAGTCAGCACAGAGCCCACAAACCCCCTCAAAACTGTGAGATCATGACCTGAGCCAACTTCGGATGCTTAACCAACTGAGCCACCCAGGTGGCCCTATATATATTTTTAACCACTGGTAACATATCAACAGGCTCCTTACGTGGTCAGGATGCCTACCATGCTGGGAGGCACTGATAACCTATAGCAATGTGGCATTAGTGTTAAACATCTATTTTTCTTTAACTGTTAAGATCTTGACTTATTTATAAGCAGTCTCAGTCCCCATATGAAGATCTGAGGTTTTCTTTTTAATTTATTTATTCTGAGAAACAGACAGAGGGACATGCAGAGAGAGAGAGGGAGAGAGAGGGAGAAAGAGAGGGAGAGAAAGAAAGAGAGAGAGAGAGAATCTCAAACAGGCCCCAAGCTGTCAGCACACAGCTCAATTTAGGGCTCAATCCCACGAACAGATTATGACCTCAGCCATAACCAAGAGTTGGACACTTAACCAAATGAGTCACCCAGGAGTTTCTTTTAAATAAACCCACAGCAGCTTTCACAGACCACAAAAACACACCACAGATGTCACCAAGAGGACAAAACTTTTAAGGCCCCAATAGGGCTCTGGAGTCTCAATAACCAAGGATCACAGAGAAGTGGGCAATATGCCACTTGCTGCCCTGTATTTCACTAACTGGCGGTTAAGAGGCCAGACAACATACAGAGTTGAGCGTCCCTACTCTTCTGTTCCCTAAACAAATGATTTTAAGGAACATCAATAATCACAACCAATACAGCAAATCAAAACCAGTCAGTGCCTATGCCAAGTAGAAGTCCTATTACAGTTGACCCTTGAACAGCTTGTGTTTGAACTGCATAGACTCACTTACATTCAGATTTTTTCAATAAGTATACTGGAACACTTTTTCGAGATTTATATCAATTTGAAAAAAACTCACATACGAACTGTGTAGCCTAGAAATGCTGGGGAAAAAATAAGAAAAAGTTAGGCATGTCATAAATACAAAAAGTGGATACTAGTCTATTTTATCATTTACTACCATTTTATCATACACACAAATCTATTAGAAGAACATAAAATTTGTCAAAAGTTAGGCACACTAACACTGTCGAGATTAATGTAAACACATGTAAAGATGCAGTATTAAATCACAACCGTATAAAATTAACTATAGTACATACTGTCCTGCTGTAAGAATTTTGTAGCCACTCCCTGTTGCTTTTACAGTGAGTTTGAGTGTTGTAGCTACTTAAAATGCCACGTACTGCTAATTATCTCCGCGTGAGGAGTTCATCTCTCCAGTAAATTATGTGTTGCCGTAAAAAGTGATCTCTCGCGTTTCTCATGTGTATTTCATCGTGTTCAGAGCAATACCATAAACCTTGACGAACACCATGGGACTCATATGAAGTGCCTCTAGTGATGCTAGAAGTAGTCCCAAGAAGCAGAGAAAAAAAATCACAACATAACAAGAAAAAGTTGAAGTGCTTGATGTCTACTATAGATTGAGATCTGCAGTTGCCCACCATTTTAAGATAAAGGAATCCAGTATAAGGACTACTAAAAAAAAAAAAAAAAAAAAAAAAAAAAAAAAAAAAATTTTGANCTGTAAAAACTTTGCACTCTTTTCAAAACACTTTTTTAAGCCCATATTGAAAATGCAACTTTTTAATTTTATTTATATTTTTAATGGGAGAGCTCATGATCAGGGGAGGTGGGCAGAGGAACAGACAGAGACATTCCAAAGCAGGCTCCATGCTCTGCTCAGAGCCCTCTGGGATCATGACCTGAGCTGAAATCAAGAGTCACACTCAACTGATTGAGCTGCCCAGGTGCTCTGAAAATGCTTTTATGTGTGCAGGACTGCAATCTGAAAGGCATACCTATAAATTCTACTATGATTTAAGACAAAGCTAAGTCATAATATGACAACTTAAAGCAAAAGGAAGGTGAATCAGTGTTTTATGCCTCCTAAGGCAAGGAAAACAAAGGCAAAAATAGCTACTGGGATTACATCAAATTAAAAGCTTTTGCACAGCAAAGGAAACCATTAACAAAACAAAAAGTCAACCTGCTGAATGGGAGAAGATATTTGCAAATGATATCACCCAATAAGGGATTAATGCCCAAAATACATACAGAACTTATACAACTCAACACCAAAAACACCCCCCCCCCAAACAATCCCATTAAAAAATGGGCAGAGGATCTGAACATCTTTCCAAAGAAATAATAGGGATGGCCAATGGACACATGAAGAAATGCTCAATATCACTAATCATGAGGGAATTGTAAATCAAAACCACAATGAGATTGCACCTTACATCTCTCAGAATGGCTAAAATCAAAAAGACAAGAAATAACAAGTGTCGGCGAGGATGTAGAGAAAAAGGAGTGTTTATGCACTGTTGGCAGGAAAATGCAAACTGGTGCACCACTGTGGACAACAGTATGGAGGTTCCTCAAAAAATTTTTTTAAAAATCATCCATATCATCCAGTAACTTCACTTCTGGATATTTACCCAAAGGCAAAAACACCAATTCAAAAAAATAGATGTACTCCTGTATTAATTGCAGTATAATTTACAAGAGCCAAAATATGGAAACAACCTAAATGTCCATCAACAGATAAGTGGATAAATAAGTTCTAATACACACAGAGAGAAATATTACACAGCCATAAAAAAGGATGAGATCTTGGGGTGCCTGGGTGGCTCAATTGGTTAGCTGTCCAACTTCAGCTCAGGTCATGATCTCATGGTCTGTGAGTTCCAGCCCCAAGTTGGGCTGTGCACTAATGGCATAGAGTCTGCTTTGGATTCTGTCTCCGTCTCTTTCTCTTCCCCTCCCCTGCTCATCTTCTCTCTCTCTCTCTCTCTCTCTCTCAAAAATAAATAAATACATATTTTCTTAAAAAAGGATGAGATCTTGCCATTTATCACAACATGGATGGAACTACAGAGTATTGTGCTATGTGAAATAAGTCAGAGAGAAAAAGACAAATACCATATGATTTCACTCAAAACAAATGAATAAACAAAAAGCAAAATCAGACCTACAAACACAGAGAACAGACTGACGGTTGCTAGAGGGGAGGGGGTGGGGGAGATGGGCAAAATGGATGAAGAGGAGTGAGAGATATAAGCTTCCAGTTATGGAACAAATAAATCACAGGGATGAATGGCACAGTGTAGGGAATAGAGCCAATGATACTGTTAAGGTACTGTGTGGGCACAGATGGTAGCAACACTTCTGGTGTGCAGAGCATAATATATAGAGATGTTGAATCACTATGTTGTACCTGTGAAACTTACATTAATATTGTGTGTCACTGGGGCACCTGGGTGTCCCAGTCAGTTAAGCATTCGCCTTTGGCTCAGGTCATGATCTCATGGTTCGTGGGTTCAAAGCCCTGCATCGGGCTCTGTGCTGACAGCCAGCTCAGAGCCTGGAGCCTGTTTCAGATTCTGTGTCTCCCTCTCTCTCTGACCCTCTCCTGCACTCTCTCTCTCTCTCAGAAATAAATTTTTTAGAAAATTTTAAAAAATATTGTGTGTCACCAAGACTCAAAAAAAAAAATAAATAAATAAAAGGAAGGTGAAGGACCTAAAGCTGGTGAATTTACTGCCAGCAAAGGATAGTTTGATAATATTAGAAAGGTTTGGCCTAAAAAATATCAAGATAAGAGGAGAAGAAGCTTCCGCTGACTTACAGACAGCAGATGAATTCCCAGACACCATTAAAAAAAATCATTGAGTAGAAAGGAGTTCTGCCTAAATGGGTTTCCAATGCAGAGAAAAGTGCCCTGTTCTGGAAAAAAGATGCCACAAAAGACATTCGAGAAGCAAGTGCCAGGATTTAAGGCAGGAAAGGAGAGGCTAACTCTACTGGTGGGCACAAATGCAGTTGGTTTTATGAATAGGAGTGTCCTCATCTATGATGTTGTGGACTTCTGGGCCTTGAAGGGAATCTATTAACCCAAGTTGCCCGTCTCTTGTTTGTATGAGACGGCCCAGACGAGAACCCTTTTTCTAGATTAGTTCCACCAATGCTTTGTTGCTGAAGTCAGAAAGTACTCTGTCAAGAAGGAATGCCTTTTAAATTATTTTGATATCTATCAGACAATACTCCTGGTCACCCAGGACCCCACAAGTTCAACACCAAAGGTGTCGAAGTGGTCTACTTGCCATCAAACACAATGTTTTTAATTCCACCTCTAGATCAGGGATCCACAGCTTCTGGTCAACAGTAGGCTATTAGAGATTTTGGGAGAGTCATAAGTTATATATGGGTTTTCCATTATGCAAGGGGCTGTCACCCCTTACCCCTGTACTGTTCAAGGGTCAACACTAGTATTGTAATTTTCAAGAAGGTACTTTTGTTTTGAGCAGACCACATGCTTTATTGAGTAGATACAGAACAGCACATTCTATCACATGTGAGCAATGGTTAGCTTCAGTGAAAGTCCTCTACCTCTTAAGAAAACCTTCCGTGAAGTCAAGATATATTTTTTAAATTTTTAATGTTTATTTGTCCTTTGACAGACAGATAGAGACAAAGCATGAGCAGGGGAGGGACAGAGAGAGAGGAAAGAAGACAGAATCTGAAGGAGGCTTCAGCCTCTGAGCTGTCAGAACAGAGCCTGATGCAGGGCTCAAAGTCATGAACTGTGAGATCATGACCTGAGCTGAAGCCAGTCGCTTAACTGACTAAGCCACCCAGGCGCCCCAAGTCAAAAAGATATTTTAAAGGAAAACAGCAGGCAAATCTTACGGCACAAAAAGAATCATGGAAACAAAATTCCCTGATCTGTATTGGTTCATTCTCTCGGGCATGTTATTCTATTAGTGGCTTTAGAATAATGGAGGAACAATGCATTTCAGAAGTAATAAGTCTAATTGGAATCTGAAACCATTATAAATAACAGATTCATTTATCACCTCCAAATAATGCCTTCATGAGATACAAATCCATTAATTATGTTTCTTAAATTCAGGCAAAGGCAAGAAAACCACAAAAAATGTACTTTGGGTTTTCTGGTTTTGAAAGAATCCTTCCTGGGCACTAAGGGAAGGAGTACAGGAATCTCTGTTTCTTTCTTGTTCTCTTCCCAGTTACATCAGAGTGTATAAAAGATCCCTTTCAACAGAGCATTAGTGTTCACTTATCTTTTAGAATAGTCTAATCATAAGTGAACTAAACATGACTTTCTGCAGTTATGGTCATCTCGTACACTTGTTCATGACACAAAATGCACTTGTGTTAATTTCTTTAGCAAGACATTACTCCTACCTACATTGTTATAATAGAGACATTAAACAAGACCATACCAAACACTAATTTCTGTGGCACTTAATTGATGCTTTGTAGTTTATCATTATGTTGTATTTATGGTCTTCCAGTCATTTTATTCTATGCTGCCAGTATCCATCAAGACAATTTGAAATAATAATGAAATGTCTAGAAACCAAGGTATCACCCATTCCACACATTAAAAATGATAGAGATAAAAACAAACAAAAAATACGGCAGCATTATCTATGCTAGCCAAATTAATGAAACAGTCCAAGTGTCCATCAACAGTAGGAATGGATAAGGAAGATGTGTTGTATACATACACTGGAATATGACTCAGCCATCAAAAGGAATGAAATCTTGGGGCACCTGGGTGGCTCAGTCAGGTAAGCATCTGGCTTCAGCTCAGGTCATGATCTTATAGTTCATAAGTTCATGTGCCCTGTTGGGCTCTGTGCTGACAGCTCGGGGCCAGAAGCCTGCTTCGGATTTTGTGTCTCCCTCTCTTTCTGCTCCTTCCCTGCTCATGCTGTGTGTCTCTCTGTCCCTCAAGAATAAACAAACATTAAAAAAAAAAAAAAGAAATCTTGTCATTTGCAACAACATGGACGGAGCCAGAGACTATTATGCTAAGTGAAATAAGTCAGTCAGAGAAAAGACAAACACCATAGGATTTCACTTATAAGAACAAACAGGGGGGAAAAAGGCAGAGAGGGGGCAAACCAAGAAAGATTCTTAACTCTCGAGAACAAACTGATGGTCACCAGAGGGGAGGTGGGTGGGTGGGTGGATGGGTGAAATGGGTGAAGGGTAGTAAGGAGGCCACTTGTGATGAGCACTGGGTGTCATGTGGAAGTGTTGAATCATTATATTGTACACCTGAAACTGATATTACATTGTATGCTAATTGGAATTTCCATAAAAACTTTAAAATAACAAAAAGCAGAAACATACTTGTAAATACAGAGAACAAGCTGGTGGTTTCTGGGGGAGGGGAGAGGGGGGAGGATGGACAAAGTAGGGGAAGGGGATTACAAGGAACAAACTACAAGTTATAAAAATCAGTAAGACCCAGGGATAAGAAGTACAGTATCAAGAATATAGTCAATAATACTGTAAGGACATATGGTGATAGATGGTGACTGCACTTATCCTGGTGAACAATTAGTGATGTATAGAATCGTTGAATCACTGTGTTGTACACCTGAAACAAATATATTACATGTCACCTGTACTTCGGTTAAAAAGAAAAGTTAGGGGTGCCAAGGTGCTTAGTCCATTAAGTGTCTGACTCTTGATTTTGACTCAGGTCATGATGTCAATCATGAGATCGAGCCCCTGTCGGGCATGGAACTGCTAGAGATATACTCTCTCAAGGAAAGGGAAGGGGAAGGGGAAAGGAGAAGGGGGAAGGGGAGGGAAAAGGGAAGGAAAACAGGAAGGGGAAGGGGAGGAGAAGAGGAAGGGAAGGGAAAGGGGGAACAAAGAAAGAAAATAGAAAAATTGAAAACCAGTATAAGCCCAGCACCAAGAAGGGGTGTACAAATAGAAGACTGAGCACATAGGGTGGGATCAGGTTGGGTATATCACTTAGCTTCTCCCTCTCTGCCAATGTCCGAGGACACCCTTCAAAAGTTCACAGCACACTTGCAGATTTTTGTTAAGACTGGCTAGGTTATTCCTACCAAACCTTCCTCTGAAAACAACTTTGATAAACCTGAATATAACTTAAATAATACCTTCTTTAAACAAATGAAACCCTGAAAAAGGAGTGAGGCATACTTGGCCCCAATAACAAGAAAGAAAATGGAGACAGAAAATTAAGTAAGGCCTGGAGGTCACTTGGGTCATAAGAATATTTTCCAAACCAGAAAACTGTTTTGATAACCTTTTAGGACAGCAGGAGCACAAAGGTCAAGACATACATAAGGCAGAGAGTCTAATATGGGGAGGGGGGATCCCTTTACAGATGTATCCTCACCCCTATGTGATAAAGAAAAAAGTATATTGGATAGGATTTGAACATGTCATTTTAGGAATCCTGCCTAGGACACCATACAGGTTTTCCATTTACTTCTGGATGCTCACAGTGTTATTTTTGGCCCAGAAAATTAAGGTCACTCATTTGCTATAGTTTGAAGCTTCTCCCAGACTGAGGCCAAATTCTCTGAGCTACTGGGCATAGGAAGAGAATCAGATCAAATTACTGTTTTCTTTTGTTTTTGACTGACTACTGCGTGTGGACCTACAGGGAGGCCCATGTCTCTATAAACATGTTCATCGTTCCATGCATGCATGGAATTGAGGTTCTCTGAATTTACCCATGGTGAAATGCCTGCATGGACCATAGTAGCACCGGGCTGTAAGAGACAAACACTGCAAAGCATTTAAGCTTCCTTATTCAGTGACTAGAGATGAAGAGAAGCAAAGCTGGATAAGGAAAGCCAGATGGACCACAGGCACAGAAACAGACTAGAGCCACACCCAGCTCTGCAAGTCAGAGCTGGCAGTAAACCTACAAAGCTGAGACGGCAAAATAGTTTGGCACAGAGTCAAAGAAGCAGAATTACAGGATGTTAATCCACCAGAGTTTGGAGAAGACCCAGATATTGGTAGGCAAGAAGAGGAAAGCTGTATCCCATCCGAACAGCTCCAATAAGTAAGATCCAAAGCATCTACTTCCTCCTGTGATCCTCATCTTCCCGAATGAAGACAATGATGGTGTGAGCCCACTTTTCCCCATACTGCTTAAGTTCTACTAGTGCCTAAGGAACCAGGAAAGAAAGCTAAGGAAAGTAAAGCCCTTTACTCTTAGGGAGGTTATAGGGTTGAGTAGATTTATGTCCAATCAAGGATGAATAAAGAGAAAAGAGGAGAGGGAAAAAAACTATTCTCTGAACTGTAAAACAGGAAAAAAATGCATGTATCACATGCTTACCAAATTTAAAGAATGCATTTATTCAACTTTATATCCAAAATATGACAAAACTGTAAATAGAAATTTCTTGGGGTGCCTGGGTAGCTCAGTCAGGGAAGCATTCAACTTTGGCTCAGGTCATGATCTCATGGTTAGTGGGTTCAAGCCCGACATGGGGCTCTGTGCCAATAGCTCAGAACCTGGAGCTGCTTCAGATTCTGTGTCTCCCTCTCTCTCTCTGCTCCTCCCCGACTCATGCTCACTTGCTCTCTCCCTCTCTCAAAACTTAATGAACATTAAAATTTTTTAAATAAATAAATAGCAGTGATCTGAACAGAAAAAATTCTGATCCCCCAATGTGGTGATGGGGAAAGATAAACAACATAGATAAATAAAATACAGGCATATCTCATTTTATCACACTTCACTTTATTCCATTTATTTATTTATTTATTTACAAACTGAAGGTTTGCAGAAACCCTGCACTGAGCAAGTCTACTGCCACCATCTTTCCAACAGTATTTGCTCACTTCATGCCGCTGTGTCACATTTTGGAAATCCTCGCAATATTTCCACCTTTTTCATTATATTGGTTATGGTGATCCGTGATCAGTGATGATGACTGGATGAAAGCTAAGATGATGGGGAGTACCTTTTTATCAATAAAGAACTCCTAAAGGATGTGTTTTTAGACATAATGCTATTGCAGACTACAGCGTAGCATACACATAACTTGTATATGCACTGGGAAACCAAAACAAGCATCTGACTCGTTTTGTTGCAGTGGTCTGGAACCGACCCCTCAAAGTCTCTGAGGCAGGCCTGTATTTACACTGGCAGATGGGATAATGCTGAGAAAAAAAGGAAAGTGGAGAAGTAAAACAGAAAGTATGTGCGTGTGTGCCTGTGTGTGTGCACATGTGTGGGTGTTGAAGGTGAGGACCAATTTTATATAAAGTGGCCAGGGAAGAAAAGTCACATGGAGCTGGAGAGATGTGATATAAAACTGAAAGGAAATAAAAAAACAAGCTATGCAGGTTTCTGAAAAAGAAAAAGGGCATTCAGAACAGAAGACACAGTGCTCGCATCTTCCTAAAGCAAGTGTGTTTCTGGAATACCAGGTAAAAGCTCATGATGAAATCCAGCTTTGCAAATCACATAGTTTGTTCTGTAATTTTGTTTCTCTAGGTCCCCAAAGAAAAGTTAATATTCAAGAATTATATGTGATATTTGGGGAGAGCTTGTTTTATGACGTCATTTGAAAGAGGTTTTTTTTTCTTTTTTTTTCTTTTATGTGAGTGTCCAACAAGTTTCTGATGTTATCCCTCTGGTAATTTCAATCTACTTATCATCCCTGCCTCCATATTGCCTTTTTTGTGGTGAGCCTCTTAGTTGACCAAATTGACAGAAAATGAGGGAAGTAAGTGAAATGTGTACCTTTTAGGTTTTATACACTATAACAATCACAAGACACTTGTACACCTTGATTAATGAGATGTTGACTTTGCAGCCTAAGACCATGTCTATTGCAAAACCTTGAGCAGGAGAAAAGGTTGGTAAGGATCAGCTGGGCTGAACCAGAAGCTGTATTACTGACAAGACCTGGTGTTGCAAAAATGCCCATTACAAAGAATAAGGACAAAACATCAATAAATCAGAGTGGCTACTCAGATAGTTCTCGGTGAGTGGGGAGGAGGCAGTATCTTACAGGTATTTATTTTAGAGTGGAACTAGAAGCATACAGTCTAGTAGAAATACAACAGAAGAGCACGAATCTTTTAAAGTGCCCTGAAGATCAGGGGCGCCTGGGTGGCTCAGTCAGTTGGGCATCCGACTTCAGCTCAGGTCATGATCTTGTGGTTCATGGGTTCAAGCTCCATGTCAGGCTCTGTGCTGACAGCTCAGAGCCTGGAGTCTGCTTCAGATTCTGTGTCTCCCTGTCTCTCTCTGACCTTCCCCAGCTCACACTCTGTCTCTCTCTCTCAAAAATAAATAAACATCAAAAAATGTTTAAGTGTCCTGAAGATCAAAGAATGGTCTGAAGCTTAAGGAAAAGGCTGAAGACAACCTGACAAAAAGGATTATGAAAATGTACCTCATTGGGTGATTAAAGTAGCTGTCAATAATTAGCTGGAAAATTACAAGGGATTAGAGATATAACAGATCTCTGGAAAAACAAACGATCTGATTTAAAAATGGACAGGATACCTGAATAGATATTTTCCCAAAGATAGCCAACAGAAACATGAAAAGATGCTCAACATCACTAATTACTGGGGGGATGCAAATCAAAACCACAACGAGCTATCATCTCACACCTGTCAGAATGGCTAGACTCAGACAAAGAGCAAGGTGAGGATGTAGAGAAAGGGGACCCTCTTGCACTGCTGATGGGAATGCAAATTGGTGTAGCTACTGTGGAAAACAGTATGGGGGTTCCTCAAAAAATCAAAAAATAGAACTACCACATAATCCAGTAATTCCACTAGTAGGTACTTACCCCCGAAATATGAAAACACCAATTCAAAAAGATATAAGCACCTTATGTTTATTGCAGCATTATTACAAAAGTCAAAATGTGGAAGCAACCTAAGTGTCGGTCGATAGACGAATGGATAAAGAAGATATGGTATACATACATGCAATGGAATATTACTCAGCCATTAAAAAGAACGACACCTTGGGGCCCCTGGGTGGCTCGGTCTGGTAAGTGTCCAACTCTTGATTTTGGCTCAGAGCATGTTCTCACAGTTTGTGAGTTCTACCCCCACATTGTCTCTGCACCAACCATGGAGCCTGCTTGGGATTCTCTCCCTCTGCCCTCCTCCACTCTCTCACACCCACTCTCTCTCTCTAAATAAATGAATAAACTTAAAAGAAAAAAATAATGAGATCTTTCCATTTATCACAATACAGATGGACCTGGAAAGTATCATGCTAAGTGAAATAAGTCAGAAAAAGACAAATATCACATGATTTCATTTATGTGTGGAACCTAAAAAATGACAGAAAACCAAATGACAGAAATAGACCCATAAATACAGAGAACTGGTAGTTGGGTGGAGGAGACTGGGAGATACAAGCTTCCAGTCATGGGAATAAAGGCACAGCACAAGGAACATAGTCAACAGTATTGTAAGCGCTGTCTGGTCCAAGATGGCAGCTACACTCGCAGTGAGCACAGCATAATGTATGCAGTTGTTGAATTGCTATGTTGTACACCTAAAAGTAATGTAATATTGTCTGTTAACTATATTTCAATTTAAAAAAACACACATGGCCTCAATAATAGTGCTGCCTGGTTCACTCATAATCTGGATTTATCTTTGAGTTGCACTGTCCATCTTATGCCAGCCTTAAAACACATCTCTCACACTGTTCTCTGTCACAATATGATGGATGGACATATCCTTCTCCAAGAGTCCAGCAGAAATGCTGACTCTGTGTCCCCAAACACATGCAGCACATATTTCAAACGACAGGGTGTTCATCTTTTACCTAAGAGTCTGCTTCTCTTCAGCACTCTTAACTAAGAATCTGACACCAGTAACTTCTCACCCCAGCAGAGTTTCTCGTTCTGTGTCTGGGCAGCCCAGCAGGCTTCTCTCTCCCACCTTTTCTCTTCCCTCTTTTGTTTCCCCTCTATGCTGAGAAATAGGGCTCTTCACATTCCTCTCCTTTTCTTTAGGGAGAATGTATTCCAGGTTTGGGTCTAAGCTCAGTAGAAATCCTCTGATAGGCAGTTGAGAGCTCACCTTATTTCCCGAGTACCACCAATAAATACCCTTCCTAATGGGGCCATCCTTAGGGTATGAGGGGCCCCTGGAAAATAATTTTGTAGGACTCTTGTCTGCTATTAGCGGTTTGATTTTTTCTAAGCTTATTTATTTTTTGAGAGAGTATGACAGGGGGAGGGTCAGAGAGAGAGGGAAAGAGAGAATCCCAAGCAGCCTCTGCACTGTCAGCACAGAACCCAATGCAGGGCTGGATCTCATGAATCGTGAAATCATGACCTGAGCCGAAATCAAGAGTGGGGTGCTTAACCACCTGAGCCATCCAGGCACCCCTTGAGTTTTTAAATGTACAGAATGCAAGGCATGATGTAAGGCATAGCAGTTTGTGGATGAAGAGATAGAATAATGGGTAGAGTGGATGTACAAATTGGTGCATGTGAAGTTTCTTCTTAGTATCTAGGTATCATCCCTTCCTGTCCAAGCCCAGGTATCATCAATTCATGTTCTCTACTGCCACATGCATCATTCCTGGCTAATTTCCTATCACCTACTGTGAGAAAAAAGTAGCAGTATCATTATTACTCAGATGCCATTGAAAAAAACGTTGGACTTCTTGCCTCTGCAGTTCCCTAATTCCATTTATTTAACGCTGGTTACATCATTACTCCTGACACTGTACCATCTGTCATGCTGCCCAAAAACACTGGCTTCCCATGTCTCTCACACAAGTTTGTATAGTGTTTCACTGACAGTATCCACAAGTGCAGTTCCTACACAGAGGATGAAGGTTTTACAGTCATGTTAAATTTACTTTTCAGAATTGTATGGTCTAAGTTCACAACAACACATCCTCCAACCCCATGTCTTCTTTGAGCCCTTTAAGACATAATCACAACATTCTTATCTTTTTAATGATTTTTTTGAGGGGGGAGGGGCAGAGAGAGAGGGAGACAGAGAATCCAAAGTGGCCTCTGCACTGACAGTGGAGAGCCCAACGTGGTGCTCAAACTCACAAACCATGAGATCATGAACTGAGATGTAGTCATAAGCTTAACTAAATGAGCTGCCAAGGTGCCCCCATAATCACAGCATTATTGGAATGAGATCCTTCTTGGGATTGACCTCCTCCTTGCCTTCCACACACTACCACCAGTGAGGAGGATTAAAGGAACAAGGAGCATTCTCAGGGCAAGGAAGGTCTTCTCCTTGCTCAGCAACCTGAGAGAATAGGAAATCACCATCTAGATCAAGGCAAGAGAGGACATAAGTTGGAAGGGTCCACTGGCACTGCAAAGTAACAGTCTTGACATACCTGAGGGGAGACAAACACAGCGACCCCCAAGGAAAGCTTGACACATGGCATGGAGTCTACAGAGGAGCTAGGGCAACTGCTCTGGGTTCAAACAGCAAGGGATCAGGAATAAAAGATCCTTGCCTCCTATCCTGCTGCCCTTGGGTGTGGCAGACTGGAGGTGATTCTGCATTCACAACATAGATAGGCAAGAGCCAATACAGGGATTCATCTAAATGGCTCAAGTCCAAGGGACAATGGTGGACCACAGGTACTGCAGATTCTAAAACTCATTCTGCGTCCAGCATTTGTGCACATTACCCAAAACGATCACATCAGCATCATTCCAACAGCCCAATCCTGTGGGAGCTCACAAATGTAGCACTGGCCATAGGAGTTATTAGCTCACCAGGCTACCATACAGAACCGGGACCCAGCCACATAAGCCCTACCCTGGCATCCTGGGAGGATCCCATAGGCCTCAGGGTGTCTGGCCAACCTATCACATGGGGTGGAGAGCTGCAGATACTCCAAGGGAGAACAAAGACTGGGGCCTACTCATGTCCTAGTTGAGGCCTAGGGCACGCTGATTAGTTAACAATAAAAGCACCCAGAACAAATTTCAAGAAAGGCACAGTTTAGTTTAAGGCACAGGGCACCTCAAGACATGATGCTTGGGGCAGGGGCCCACTTGTCCAAATCTAAAGGTGGCATTGTCCCTAGACACATAAGCTCATACTTTTAAGGCTGCCATGACAGATTCATGTAGTGTATACAAACATATAACTCCCAGTTTACATTAAACCACATTTAATTAAATATGTATTTCTTGATACTCCATAAAAGGGCAAGGTCTTTCACCATCTGAGCAAATATGGAAAATAGTTGTCATTTAGTCTAATTTACAATAGACTAATGTAGTCTCTTTACTTTTTAATTTTTAAATGATTATTTATTGAGAGAGAGAGCGCGCCAGTGAGCAGGAGCAGGGGAGGTTTCAGAGAGAGAAGGAGACACAGAATCCAAAGCAGGCTCCAGGCTCTGAGCTGTCAGCACAGATCCCAACACGGGTTTGAACCCACAAACCATGAGATCATGACCTGAGCCAAAGTCAGATGCTTAGCCAGCTGAGCCACCCAGGCGTCCCATCTTTACTTTCTTCTTGATGATACTAAAGCCAAGTAAAAGCAATCACTTGGCATTTCACTCCCACCTCTGTACAAAACTGCTCACTCTCTGACACTAATCAGGTTCCCAAAGTATTAAGCGGCCTTCCTCACCGCATCCAGTGCAGAGGCCTGGAGATCCTCTACACAGAAGATATCGCTCACCACCAGTACTCAATCAACACTTTCCATACCCATGATCCCATAACATGGACGGTTCCAAGAGTTCACTTAGCTCTGTTCCGCATTCAATGCGGTGATCATACAGAAGCACATTACATGATGAACATGACAAACTAGGTTTCAACACCCAGAAAATCCTGAAACCAGAGCCTCCATACTGACCTCGGTGATGGGATAAACAAATAGGCAGCTGTGATCACTCCAGTGTAATCCTATTAATCACCCGGCCCCATAATAAAATAGGAGACAACCAAGACTACTGCACCAGCACTAAATTAACTTCCTCCACCGCTGCCACACAGAGGAAACAATTCATCATATTCAGGCCTGAAGCTCATTTTCCACATGAAAAATGAACTTAAGTATAATTTAATGAACCGCAGAAAACAGGTACATTTCCATAATGTTTGGGGCTTTATACATATTAAAAAAAAAAACAACAAGTGCTTCTTGGCTGAATAATGATCACAGACTACAGTACTGCCCAAACTGAGGTTCATTTTTTTCCCCCGAAGTTCATTTGTAAAGAGGTAGAATTGACCTTTCCTGGCACAGATTCCTTCTATGATTTTTACTGAGTAAATAAACAATTGCACCTCAGTGAGGGACTGTGTTTCTCTTTGTTCCTGGTGACTTTCCATCTCCTACTGGCATAACAATAGTCATCTCCAGCATCTCAACTGTCCTCAAAACCTAAACCAGACACTGAGACTTAGGAAACCTGCCTCATTCTTTCTTGCTCAGGATGGCCCCCTACAGAGAGTGTTAAGACTACGTCTTGCTAAGATGTGGAGAAACGGGCACCCCCCTACACTGTTGGTGGGAATGTAAACTGGTACAGCCCCTCTGGAAAACAGTGTGGAAGTTCCTCAAAAAATTCACAATAGAACTCCCCTATGACCCAGCAATAGCACTGCTAGGAATTTACCCAAGGGATACAGAAATGCTGATGCATAGGAGCACATGTACCCCAATGTTCATAGCAGCACTCTCAACAACAGCCAAAACATGGAAAGAGCCTAAGTGTCCATCAACGGACGAACGTATCAAGAAGATGTGGTTTATCTATACCATGGAATACTACATGGCAATGAGAAAGAATGAAATCTGGCCATGTGTAGCAACACGGAGAGAACTTCAGAGTGTCATGCTGAGCGAAATAAGTCAGGCAGAGGACAGGTAACATATGTTTGCATGTATAGTTGGATTAGGAGAAACTTAACGGAGGACCACGGGGGAGAAGAAGGGGGAAAAATAGTGGGGGAGAGGGGGGGAGGCAAACCATGAGAGACTCTTGAATGCTGAGAACAAACTGAGGACTGATGGGTGTGGGGGGAGAGGAAGGGGGTGATGGGCATGGAGGAGGGCACTTGTGGGGATGAGCACTGGGTGTTATATGGAAACCAACTTGACAATAAACTATTAAAAAAATAAAATAATAAAATAAAAAGACTACGTCTTGCTAAGTGATGAAGGGTTTTTGGAGCTCCATAAATTTCAAGGACATTTTAGGCTTTTCTCAAAGACCACAAACAAGGAGAAAGGAGATGGGAGCTATCAGGGTGGACTGGGGTCCACAATGCAAATCTTAAATTGGGTCTTGAAGAGAACAGCGGATGTGACCAGACATAGAAGTGAAAGAAGGGTGTCTCAAGAGATAGGAGTAGAAGGCTCAAGGCATAAAGTAAGATCTTCATAGAAATTAGAGGGAATCTGAGGGATGAGCCGCTTATCTGCACTGGTTGGTATATACAATAAAAGTGGTTAAAAATAATGTTCACTAGACATGATGAAGGCAGAGTAAAAACTGGTATGCATAAATTCATGTTTTTAAAGCATAGAGAAGGCTTTTAATAAAAAAAAAATAGCCAATTGGGGTTGGGGAGCTTGGGAAAGATGTTGGAGTAGGAGGACCCTGAGCTCACCCTGTCCCACGTTTTCAACTAGGTATCATCCACATCCAAGTCACCAAACCAGAGAGGGATCTGAAGACTGGCAGAGCAAACTCCATAAATCAATCAAGAGAAGAAGGTGCAGTGCAAAGCTTAGAAAGGTCAGAAAGGTGGACGGAGGCTACCCGCAGGAGGGAGGGAACTGCCTGTGGAGAAGGCACAGAAACCTTCCAGGAGCTCACACAGGGAAGACTAATCCCCATAAGGTCTAGCTTAGAAACAAGAAGGGCTGGAGGCGCCTGGGTGGCTTAGTCGGTTAAGCATCCGACTGCAGCTTAGGTCATGATCTCACGGTTCCTGGGTTCGAGCCCCGCGTCGGGCTCTGTGCTGACAGCTCATAGCCTGGAGCTTGTCTTCGGATTCTGTGTCTCCCTCTTTCTCTGACCCTCCCCTGTTCACTCTCTCTCTCTCTCTTTCAGAAATAAACAAAGCATTAAAAAAATATTTAAAAAAAAAAAAAAGAAAGAAACAAGAAGGGCTGGAATCCTTGAGTGTGTAAAAACCAGTGCGACTTGGAACCTGGAACATAGAGGTCAGTTGACTCAGCACTTAGGGAATAGGCAGAGGGAGTGACAGCTTGGGTCTTTGCCCTGAAAGAGACAACAGCGTGCACAAACAGGCAACATAAAAACAGCAGTTTACACAATACCAGGGGCACATAGGAGACACATCTGTTCATATTGATTTCAGAGTGTGTTTGGGGACTTTCCCATAAACAAGGGAGCTGGCAGGAGCCATTTTCTTCCGCTGCCCACCACCATAAACACGGCGCCATTTATGGGAAGTGGGGCTGCACAGACACTTGCTATCTAACGTCCTAGCAGTGTGCCATGCCCACGAGTTCTCCTGAGGACTCGCCCACTCCAGCCAGCTAGTTTCAGCTCAGGGCAAATTTTGTTAAAGCCTCCCATGAGCCCTGCCCAGCCATTGGCTGCATAACTACCCCCACACTCTGGCACATCCACCTCAATGTGCCCAGCCATGCACCCCAGCCACTGCTATATGTCACACCCAACTTCATGTCCCCAGCCACCATCACACACAAAGCCCGATTATCCCCAGCCGTTATTGCCTGCACCGCCCAACCTTGCACCTCTTGCCACCCCAGCACAGAGCCTCTAGCCCCCACAGTGCTTGAGCTATCCAGCATAGGAGACTAGTGGCCCAGCACAAATTTTGCTAACACTGCCTGCGTCACTCCCAAGTTCTCCAACAGGCACTCCCTCTCAGAGCTGGCCTGCCTGCATCCCACTAACACCACAGAGGGCAAGCACAGCCTACAACAGGCAGAGAGTCAGTGAAGATGACTGCATTGAAAGGAAAGGTGACTGAGACACAACAGCATGGGATATGCAACACACACAGGATACTCTCCTGAAATGCCAGGTTCTCTAAACAGGGGACATGGCACTCCAGGGCACTCTAGCATCTTTTCTTCATAAAGTCACTTATTTCAAGAGCACAAGACACATCTGCCTTTTTTAACATGGAGGAACATATAGAAACAGGCAGACAAAATGAGGAGACAGAGAAATTTATCCCAAATGAAAGAACAAGAAAAGGCCCCAATCGTCTAAGTGAAACATATATACGTAGCATGACTGATAGGGAATTTAAAGCAATAGTCATAAGGATATTCACTGGACTTGAGTAAAGATTGGAAGACATGACTGAGTCACTTAAAAGACACATAAGGAATGATATAGTAGGTATAAAGGGAACAATAAGCAAAATGAGAAACACAGTTGATAGAATTAATGCAGGATGGAGGAAACAGAGGAAAGAATTAATGACTTAGAAAACAGAGTTATGGAAAGCAATCAAGCCAAACAAAAGAGAGAAAAAATAATTGTGCAAAATGAGAACAGACAGAGAAAACTCAGTGACTCCATCAAACATAATAACATTCATATTATAAGAGTCCCATAAGAAGAGGAGACAGAAAAGGGAGCAGCAAATTTATCTGAAGATATAACAGCTTAATACTTCCCTAATCTGGAGAAGGAAACAGACATCCAGATCCAGGAGGTACAGAGAACCCCCACTAAAGTCAACAAAAACAGACTCATACCAAAATATATTATAATTAAACTGAAACAATATAGTGATAAACAATAACAACAAATTAAAGCAGCAAGACAAAAGAAGACACTAACTTACAAGGGATAATCCAGAAGGCTAGCAAGAGATTTTTCAACAGAAATTTCGCAAGCCAGAAGGGAATGCCATGATATATTCAAAGTGCTAAATGGAAAAAATCTGTAGCTGAGAATATCCCATCCAGCAAGGCTGTCATGCAGAATAGAAAGAGAGATAAAGTTTCCCAGACAAACAAAAACTAAGGGAATTTGTTGCCATTAAACTAGCCCTGCAAGAAATATTACTGGGGACTCTTTCAGTACAAAGGAGAGATCAAAAGTCACAGTATAAATGTAGGAAGCACAAAAGCTGTAAAAATAAATATTTCTGTAAAAAAGTCAAGGACGTGACAAAACAAAAGGATATAAAATATAATAACATATACCTAAAACGTCAGGAGGAGCAGAAAAATGAATGTGTTCAAACTTGAGTAATCATCAGCTTAACATAGATGGCTATATGCAAAAAAAAGGTAACCATATATCAAAAACTGCTAATAAACATATAAAGAATAAAGAGAAAGAAATCCAAAGAGATCACTCAAGGAAACCAGTGAAACATGTAAGAGAAAGACAAGAAAGGATCAGAGAAAATTCTTCAGAAATAACAAGCGATAAAATGGCAACAAATATATATCTATCAATAATTGCCTGAATATAAATGGACTAAATGCTCCTATCAAAACATACAGGGTGACAGAATGGATAAAATGAACAAGATCCATCTATATTCTGCCTGCAAGAGACTCATTTTAGACCTAAGGACACCTGCAGATTGAAATTGAGGGGATAGAGAAACCTCTACATGTAAATGGATGTCAAAAAGAAAGAGTAGCAATACTTACATCAGACAAACTAAACTTTAAAACAACAATAGGAGCACCTGGGTGGCTCAGTCGGTTAAGCATACAACTCTTGATTTTGGCTCAGGTCATGATCTACATGCTCTCTCTTTCTCTCTCTCTCTCTCTCCCCCAAAATAAATATTTTTAAAAAATAAAACAAACACTGTACAAGAGACAAAAAAGGGCATTATATAACAATAAAGAGGACCATCCAACAAGAAAATATAACAATTGTAAATATTTATGCACCCAATATGAAAGCACCCAAATATATAAAAATAACAAACCTAAATGAACTAAGTGACAATAATACAATAATAGGAGGAGACTTTAACACTCCACTTAAATCAATGGACAAATCATCTATACAGAAAATCAACAAGCAAACAGGGGCTTTGAATGACATAGTGGAATGCATATATTTAACAGATATATTCTGAAGATGCCATTCCAAAACAGAATGCACATTCTTTTCAAGTGCACATGGAATATCCTCCAGAACTGATCACATATTTTTTTAACGTTTATTTATTTTTTAGAGAGAGACAGAGTGCAAGTGGAGGAAGGGCAGAGAGACAGGGAGACATAGAATCCAAAGCAGGCTCCAGGCTCTGTGCTGTCATCACAGAGACAGATACGGGGCTCAAATCCATGAACCATGAGATCATGGCCAAGCCGAAGTCAGATGCTTAACCGACTGAGCCATGCAGGCACCCCCAGAATTGATCACATATTAACCTTCAAAACAAGCCTCACAAATTCAAGAAGATCAAAGTCATACTATGCATCTTTCTGACCACAATGCTATGAAACTTCAAGTAACCAGAAAAAAATTTGGAAAGACTCAAATACATGGACGTTAAATAGCATGCTACTAAATGATAAATGGGTCAACTAGGAAATAAAAGAAGAAATTTTAAAAATAACATGGAACAAATGGAAACACAATGGTCCAAAACCTCTGGGATGCATCAAAAGTGGTTCTAAGATGGAAGATTATCACAATACAGACCTACCTCAAGAAACAAGAAAAATCTCACATAAGCAACCTAACCTTACACCTAAAGGAACTAGAAAAATAAACAAAGCTTAAGCCAGCAGAAGGAAGGAAATAATAAAGATTAGAGCAAAAGTAAATGATATAAAAACTAAAAAACAATAGAACAGATCAATGAAAACCAGGAGCTGATTCTTTGAAAAAAAATCATATGAGTTCGAGCCCCACGTCAGGCTCTGTGCTAACAGATCAGACCTTGGAGCTTACTTCAGATTCTGTGTCTTCTCTCTCTGCTTCTCCCCCACTTGTGCTCGCTCTCAAAAATAAATGAACATTTAATAATAAATCAATAAAATTGATAAACCTCTAGCCAGACTTATCAAGAAAATACAGAAAGGACTGAAGTCAATAAAAATCACAAGTAAGAGAGGAGAAATAACAACCAACACTATAGAAATAAAACTATTATAGGAGAATGTTATGAAAAATTATACACCAACAAACTGGAAAAACTAGAAGAAATGAATAAATTCCTAGAAATATATAAACTACCAAAAGTCAAACAGGAAGAAATAAAAAATTTGAACAGACTGACAACCATCAAATAAATTGAATCAGTAATCAAAAAACTCCCAACAAACCAAACTCCAGGACCAGATGGCTTCAAAGGCAAATTCTACCAAACATTTAAAGAAGAGTTAACATATATTCTTCTCAAACTCTTCCAAAAAATAGAAAAGGAAGGATAAGTTCCAAATTCATTCTATGAAGCCAGAATTACCCTAATATCAAACCAGATAAAACACCACTAAAAAAGGGAACGACAGGCCAGCATCTCTGATGAACACAGATGCAAAAATCCTCAATAAAATACTAGCAAACTGAATACAACAGTATATTAAAAACATCATTCACCATGATCAAGTGGGATTTATCCCTGCCTTGCAAGGGTGGTTCAATATTCACAAATCAATCAACATGATATATCACATCAATAAGAGAAAGGATAAGAACCATATAATCATTTCAAGAGATGCAGAAAACAGGTCTAACAAAGTACATCCATTCATGATAAAAACCCTCAACAAAGTAGGCTTAAAGGGAACAATCCACAACAGAATAAAGGTCCTTTGTAAAAAACCCACAGTTAACATCATCCTCATCAGGTAAAAACAGAGAGCTTTTCCCCTAAGGTCAGGAATAAGACAAGGATGTCCACTCTCATCATTTTTATCCAACACAGTACTGGAAGTCCCAGTCTCAGCAATCAGACAACAAAAAGAAGTAAAAGGCATCCAAATGGGTAAGGAAGAAGGAAAACTTTCACTCTTTGAATATGAATGATACTATATACAGAAAATCTGAAAGACTCCACCAAAACACTGCTAGAACTAATAAATACAGTAAAATCACAGGATACAAAATCAATGTACAGAAATCTGTTGTATTTCATACCAATAATGAAGCAGTAGAAAGAGAAATTAAGAAAACAATCCCATTTACAATTGCACCAAAAATAATAGGATACCTAGGAATGAACCTAACCAAAGATGTAAAGATCTGTACTCTAAAACTAGAAAACACTGACGAAAGGTATTAAAGATAACACAAAGAAATGGACATTCCATGCTCGTGGATTGGAAGAACAAATATTGTCAGAATGTCTATTCTACCCAAAGCAATCTACACATTTAATGCACTCCCTATCATAGCCTTTTTCACAAAAGTAGAAGAAATAATTCTAAAATTTATATGGAACCACAAAAGACCCCAAATAGCTAAAGCAATCTTGAAAAAGACACACAAAGCTGGAGACATCACAATCCTGGACTTCAAGTTGTATTACAAAACTGTAGTTAGCAAAACAGTATGGTACTGGCACAAAACAGACACTTAGATCAACAGAAGAGAATAGAAAACCCAGAAATGGACACTGTAAGGAATGTTAAGGAATCAGCGTGGGATCCCATGTTAAGGGATCAACGCCTTTGGGAGGGACTTCTTGGATGTTACTCATCATAACCACCTGTAAGGTCACCACTATTACCCCCGCACCTTACATATGAAAAATTGGAGGCCCTGGGATCACAGTTCAGTTCTTTCGGACTCCAAGGCCTCAACTCCTGCCTCACCCTTGCCTCTGGACACGACACCTCCTCCAGACCTTTCTGATCTTGAGAGATGCCAGGATCCGTGATCCAAAAAAATGTGGTTTTGATATTGCTTGGCAGACCAAGATTATCCAGTAGGTATGCAGAGATGACTTTCCATCACTTATCAATATTTCCAGTTATGTGTGTGTGTGTGTGTGTGTGTGTGTGTGTGTGTGTGTGCAGGCTGATATGTTGATGTGCTGTGATTGTTTGGGGTAGGTGGTGAAGAATGATTTCCAAATAGCTCACCACAGCACTAGGACCCCTAGAAATCATGAATCAAAGATGTGCCCTTTCAAGAGGCTGGAGAATTCTATGGAGTAAACCCTTCCTATTTCAGCTCTCTAGTTCTGTAGCTGTATAGTTGTTCCAGCTAAAGCTACCAGTGCAGAACAACTCTGTAAGACACAAACCTTTGGCTTCAGCAAGGCCAGCCTCTCCCCATCTTTGTGAATATATCCGCCTGATGCAATCCAGCCTTTGCCACTTACTAGCTGTGTGACTTTAGGCAAGCCAACTTGCCTCCCTGAGTTTCTTTCCTCAGAACAACATTAAATGAGATAATGCATGTCGCGCAGTAGCGCAGTGCCTAATGAATAGTAATGATGTTGCTACTCCCTGTTCTGTATTGGTTCATGTGGTTCTTCCCACCAGGAAAGCTTCCCCTTCTCTTCTCAAAGACTTCCCTCACCTTGCCCTCCACCTTTCAGGACAAGTAAAGATTTATTTTCGCCAGGCTCCTTTGGTTCTCTTTACTGGACACCTAGGTGTCCTGTGGGCTTACGTACTTCACCATTCTCCAGTCACTTCATAGGCAGAGTACGGTCACTGAGGAGCATGTTGCCACCACTGAAGAAAGATCACTGAGCACTGCTGTTGGCTAATCCCAAGAATGAGGGACTACGCTGTGACATCCACTGTGTTTACTAGACAAACGAAGGTCCAGGCATTCAGAGAGTTGCTAGAGCATTCAGCTCAGGTTAGAGGCTGTCCTCCTTGAGCCTTGCTGACAACAGCCCCTGAACTCCTCTGAGTTGTCACACCCAGTGCAGTGACTAGGTTAGGAAGTCTCCAGTTACATCCTAGCATGCAGCCAGCCAGCTACTCTGAAGCCAGTTCTTCTGAAATACTTAGTCATGCCTCATCTCTTCTATAAAAATCAAGCCAGAAATTAAATTCCCCTCTTGGCATGTGTTCATGCTTTCTACTCCCACTGTTTCCAGAGCTGAATGTCTACCACTGTCAAGGCCACAGAGCCTTCTCATCCTTCCTACAAGCAGAGGCAGCAACGCAAGACCATTACCCAAGAAGAGCCGTCTGCCCCTTTCCGTAGGCTACGTGACTTTTCTTCATGGAAGCAGATGATAATTTTGTGATGAAGCGAGCGAATGAATGAGAAATTGTCCAGGGAAGCAAAAGACCTGTCCTCATCCCTATAATCCAAGAATAAGTCTTTCAACAGCGTGAATAAATTGCTAGTTGTTCAAAACCGAAGTCTCCTACAATTGGCCAGAAATTTAAAAAAAAAAAGGTGGATGGAGTCCAAGTAAAAGTTTACCTAATTCAAGTAACAGTGGGAAATGCCACCTGTAGGTCTGAATTACTAAATATTGTTTTAAGTTTCAAAATGGGCCTGAAAAATGCATTTGGAATCGTAAGCCATATTTGCAGGAAATAATGGATATTGCCAAATCACCTCCTAAAGCCTGGGTTAAGGGAGCAAATAGCAAAACTGTCTTCTGACAATTTTCCAGTGATCCCTTTCTTCACACACTGTATGAAGCTGATCCTGGTCAAACGATCATAAATTCAATACTAACTACGATTATTTTTTTAAATAACAATTTACTTTATCCTCTCCATACCAAAAATTCTAAAGAAGTCCAAATTCTACAGTGATTCCTCATATAATTTTGGGGTCACTTTCATTAGATACTAAAAAAAACTTCCATTCTACTCCTGAAACTAGTATTACACTATATGTTAACTAACTAGAATTTAAATAAAAACTAGAAACATAAAAAAAAATTAAAAAGCTTCCAAATGTTACAAAATTCTCCCTGTGCCTCTGACTACAGACAACATCCAATGTTTTCTTTCGCTGGTATTCATTAGCCCTTCCTCTGGCAATGCCCTTCTGGTTTTCCCAAAAGCATCCACCTGTCTCCCACTCTTGGTCTTTTTAACTGGCAGGGAAGGTGGGGAACAGAAGGGCTGAATTTCCCACCATGGCTCCTGGGTGAGCATTTCACAGCCACTTCACCTGCAAAGAGCTGGAACCTATCAGACTCTCCCTTATCTATGCCATGTCTTCTGTTCTCTACCTTCTGCTGCTTCCCATTCCACCTCTACAGTTCTGGCTTCTTCACTTCTTCACACACATGGCATAACATAGTACCACCAAGGCTCCCAAGTTTTGTAGTTGTGGCCTCAGTCTCATGCCAACACATGCCAGGTGTCTTTATTACCTAATTCCAGAAGACCAAGATTCTAACAAGCACATATTTTTCTACCACTGGACCAAGCAGCTATTGCCAAGAGTATAAAGGCTTATATTCGTACAAAGATGGGTGGTCCATTCCTCATCAGTCTGGGATCAAACACCAAAAGAGAGGTATCATCCATTTAGCTGACTGATTCCCCAAAGGCTACCTACTAAAGTCTCCTTTTTCTCTTTTAATTACAACATTTCTCAAGTGACAGCCCACCATGATTCAGACAAGGTAGCAAAACTTGGGAAGTCTAAGTACCAGCATCTGTTAGAGAATTTGACATTTCCATAGCAACGCTGGGACACTGGTGTCATCTTCTATAAAGGATCATGCAAGTTATCCAAGTGATTGTGTAGGATTTTCATAAGGGCTCTGTCATCAGCCTCATCTATCCAGATCCCTCATGCAAGGTCCCTAACAGCTGATTCAAAGAAGAGAACGTTAATTTGTCATATCTATAATTTGCACAATACTAGCCACAGTCTGAAGAATTACAAAACCATATTGCAGGTGACAAATGCCTGCTTTTGACAAGATGTTTACAAGGCAAGTTAACCAAGAAAGATTATTTGCATCAATTAGAGAAGTTTGAAGTTTCCTGGAATATCTAAATTACTGTTCCTATTTTGCATATATTTCATAAACCTAACCACATGGAATAATCGCTGGGTTTAGTGAATTTAATGAAATCCTGACATATTACTAAATCAATCTAGAGCAGAGAGATTCCCAGAATGGAGGAGAATTAGGAATTCTCCACACTGTGCTACCACAGAGACTCCATTAGTTGATAGGAATGCAAGAAGATATCAATCTATCTTTACATTATATATATTCCAACAACTAACACTGTGAAGGAGAAAATATATATACTTGATGACATAATTTAGCAAACAACCTCCCCCCACCTCCAGAATCCCAGCCACTCATTCAGCCTGTTAATCCTGGGTTGCCTCGCAAATTTCTTTTCTGAAAGGGTCTTAATTTAAACCAGCTAATTCCTTTTCCCATTGCTCTCTCGCCTAATCACCCTCTTTCTCTCCCCTCTTCCTGTTAGTCCCATTGGGGTGAGTGAATGGCACCCCAGTTACTGCATCATTCAAGATGGAAACTCTGGCAACATCACTTCTCTCTCCCTCTCTCTCACCCACATTTTAACCAATTAACAAGCCATGGCCAGTCTCTCCAAGACATTTTCCTTTACATACACTTATTTTTCAGAGCACATTTAAGTTCATGGCAAAATTGAGGTTTAGAAGGTACAGAGATTTCCCATATACCTCATTTCCCCACACACAGTCTCCCTCACTATTAACATGCCACATCAGAGTGATAGATTTGTTATGAATAACAAGTCTACACTGAAATGTCATTATCACCCCCAAATATATAGTCTACCTTAGGGTTCACTCTTAGTGTATATTCCATGGGTCTGACAAATGTATAATGAAATGTATAACCCCCTGGAAGCCAATGATCCTTTTACTGTCTTAATTTTGCCTTTTCTAGAATGCCATATAGTTGGAATCATACAGTACGGAGCCTTTTCAGATTGGCTTATTTCACTTAACAACATGCATCTAGTGTTCCTCCATGTGTTTCCCTGGCTTCATGGCATACTTCTTTTTAGCACTGATATTCATTTGTCTGGATGCACCACTGTTCATTTACTCATTCACCTATGGAAGGATAACTTGATTGCTCCTAAGCTTTGGCAACTATGAATAAAGCTGCTCTAAACATTTATATACAGGCTTTTGTGTGAGCTAAAACTTTAATTCTTTTGGGGAAACACCAAGAAATGCGATTGCTAGATCTTATGGCACATGCAGGCTTAGTTCTGGAAGAGCCTACCAATCTGTCTTCCAAAGTGGCTGCACCACTTTGCATTCCCACCAGCAACGGACGAGAGTTCCTGTAGCTCCACAGCCTCACTAGCACCTGCTGTTGTCAGCAGTGTGGATTTTTGCCATGCTGATAGGAATGCAATGTTATCTCATTGTTTCCATTACCTTTCAAAATCTTTTGGTTGCTGTAGGTTGTCAGGTAATGACCTGTGTTTTGATTTCCTCTTGCTACCTATTCCAGAATCATGCTGACAGTCATTCCACTTTATTCATGGTCCATAAGGAGAGGCACGTTTCTTCTTTTTTTCTCTCTCTCCTTTTTACCCCTCCATTTATAGTTTTTAAAGAACTATTTTTTCCTTCAAGTTTTATTTAAATTCCAGTTAGTTAAGACACAGTGTAATATTAGTTTCAGGAGTAACATTTAGTGATTCTATACATCCATCAGGGCTCATCACAAGTGCAGTCCTTAATCTCCATCACCTGTTTCAACCATCCCCCACCAACCTCCCTGCTGGTAACTATCAATTTGTTCTCTAGAGTTAATAGTCTGTTTCCTGGTTTTTCTTTTTTTTCTCTTCATTTGTTTTTTTTTTAATTTTTAATATTTATTTTTGAGACAGAGAGCATGCACCTGAGTGGGGTAGGGCAGAGAGAGAGGGAGACACAGAATCTGAACCACAGAATCTGAGCTGTCAGCACAGGGCCTGACATGGGGCTTTGAACCCATGAACCATGAGATCATGACCTAAGCCGAAATTAGACGCTTAGCTGACTGAGCCACCCAGGTGCTCTGGGTGAGTCTGCATTGATTTAAATTTTTCACATACAGAACCATCCTCTTGCATGCCTATTTCTATTATAAACAGTTAATAGAGAAACCATAAGAATAAAAATATTTGTTAAAACTTTGTCAAAGGGACTTTTTGGTTAGCTGTGATTGTCACTAATTGGTTGTCCACAGTACCTTTTATTGACTTCTTCCCCACATTAAGTGTGTAATTGCACACTGTTCCTTTAATTGGTGATTTTAACTTGGATGATGAGATTAAGGTCAGACTTCATTAATATACACTTACATGAATTATTATTATATGAATGAATCTAGGAAGCTGCTGATCATTCTGAATAAGAATGGTCTCAGTGTGTAGCCAGAAATAACTTGACTGGACATTAAGAACTTCAGACTGATTAGATTTTTAAAATATCCCAAATAAGGGTAATAAAATAGTCCTATTCAGAGATCTTTAAAGGAGACAAAGCTGTTTCAAGTTTTAAAAAATCCTTCAAGAGTTTCTTCAGAAAATTAAAGACAGAAATATCATACAATCCAGTACTTCCACTACTATTTACCCAAAGAAAACAAAAACACTAATTCAAAAAGATATCTATATCTCTATGTTTACTGCAGCATTATTTACAAGAATCAAGATAAGGAAGCAGCCCAAGTATCCATTAATAGATGATTGGATAAAAAAGATGTGGTATGTGTGTGTATGTGTGTGTGTACACGCACACATACACACACACACACACATACACACACACTGCAATATTACTCAGCCATAAAAAAGAATGAGATCTTGCCATGTGCCACACCATGGATCGACCTATAGAGTATTATGCTAAGTGAAATTAGTCAGAGAAAGGCAAATACGATATGATTTCACTTGTGTGTGAAATCTAAAAAACAAAGTAAGTAAATAAAGCAGAAACAGACCCATAAACACAGAGAACAAACTGCTGGTGGTTACCAAGGGGAGGATGGTAGGGATTTCAAAATGGGTGAAGCCTTTATCTCTATACAGGCTTCCAGTTGTGGAATGGGTAAGTCATGGAGATGAAAGGTACAGCACAGAGAATATAGTCAATGATTCCTGAGCATAACATAATATATAGACTTGTCAAATCACTATGTTATATACCTCAAATTGATGTTAACACTGTATGTCATCTACACTTCAATAAAAAATTAAATATATTAAAATAAAAAATATGCCCCAAGAAGAACTGTCTTCCATGGGTTTATATGGTTCCTGTCTGTTCTCTGAATCCTGATTCCTTCTCCATTCTTAGTAAGTACATTCCTGTCTGAATGTGAAGTCAAAACATTAAAACAGGTGAGACTTTAGCTAACTGATTCATATCTGCCTTTTAAGCAGAGATGCCTTTCCAGGTATAAAAACCTATCCAACAGGAGAAATTCATTTCTCTGAACTGAGGGGTTGGAGAGAAATGCCCTTGCCATGTACAGACAAACACATTGTGAAGTAATAAACCCTCACTCCCATGTGCAGAACTGGGGTTATTCACCTTTGTAGAAATTATTTTACTTCAATATGAAAAATAAAACATAATATAGACATTTCCTGTTTCTCCACCCCCAAGCTTTTTAAATTTGTATCTTTTAATTAGCTTTTTAATATGAAAAATGCCCTTTACATGTACAGTCTTTGGAGATTGTTTTATTCACCGTACATACTGACTAGATTATCCCCAGAGAAATGTTTCAGGCCATAACTGATCATAAAAAATGGCCAAAAATACAGAAAAATCAAAGGAGATCAACTGTGTTTTTGCCAAAGCCCTTGTGACCCAGAAGACTTTTTAAAGCATATATGACACTCTGGTCCATTTATTTCATTTTGTTATCTCTCTTGACTTCTCATATGGCCTTCTCTCAGTGGCATTATCCAAGTATTATCAGAATTACCAACAGCTCATATCTTTACTCTCAGTTCTAGAACTATCTAGCAACTGCCCACCTGACATTCTCCTTGGATGTTTCCAACACTTCTTGAAATGCACAAATCTAAATTTTAACTCATGATCTGCTCCTAGATTCTCCTTCTGGAAAACATGGGCCTCTTCCAGCCTTTTCTGTTTCTGGGATGGAAGCTACCATTGATCCAGTTGTCCAAGCCAGAAAGCACTGTGTGAGACTTGCTGATTTACACCTCACAAAGTATCAGTAAAACTTATTTTCTAGATTTCCAGTAGCACTGCTCTAGTTCAGGCTACATTTCCTTTTATGGCAATATCCATCCTACTGATCCTCTTAAACCTACTCTTGCTCCCTCTTTAATTCATTCTTGACTACTTAGGCAAAGTGCTCTTTTATGTATTTTTTAATGTTTATTTATTTTGAGAGAGGGAGAGACAGCATTAGTGGGGGGGGGAGGCGGGCAGAGAGAGAAGGAGAGATAGAATCACAAGCAGGCCCCATGCTCACCACAGTGCCCAAAATGGTGCTTGATCTCAAGAAACATGAGATCACAACCTGAACCAAAACCAAGAATTAGACACTCAACTTAGTGAGCCACCCAGGTGCCCCAGCAAAGTGATCTTTTAACACCAAAACATGTTCCTTCCACCGCGATAATCTTTTAGGAAAAATAAGAAACCCCTTAACCTGGCATAAAGTGGTACTCATGACCACACCACCCATTCCTCTGTAAGGACTCATGACTAGGAAATCAAATATTCCCTTTTCTGTGCCTTAACTAGAGTCCAACAGTTACCATACGTGGGTGAATACTTGATAGGTCTGACCCCTCACTAGACCACACAAAGTCAAAGGCAGAATCTGCATTTTTCCCCCACAATTTTACTGCAGCACTAATACAGTTCACAGCACTGATAGGTACTCAATATCAACGATTCATTGAGTGAATGGACAGATGACCTTTCATTGAAGGTTTAGTAACTATCTGTCCATATGATTTCAGAAAGAAAGAGACACCGAATATCACTTTCCTATGTAACTCTTCTTACACTTCTACCTCTTCCAGGATATTTGAAATTCCAATACTAAAGCAGGAGCGCTTTTATTTCACTATTTGAAAGGAGCCTTAAAATAGAAATGTCATTGGGAGCTGGAGGGAAATGTATTTCCTGGGGCCCTTGGAGATGGTGTGTCAAAGGGAGAAAAAAGCAAGCTGAAAGGTAGGCTGCTTTTGTTGTCAGGCTCCCTACGGTTTTGGAGGAGTCACCTGGCAACAGATCCTGCAATGTTTTCTGTTGTTAGGGTTCCCTCCCCGCAAAGCTGCAGGCTTCATTCTATCCCAGTCCCTAGATTCCCTCCTATCCAAGAGCAAGAGAAATTTAAGGTGTTAAGAACTAACTTGAAATTTTTAAAAAGTTTACACAATGTAAAGATGAAGAATCAAATCATAACTGCTTAAGATTAACTATAATACCAGAAAAAACAACAAAACAAAACAAACAAAAACCTTAATTGCTCTGGGATTCACCTCAATTGGTCATGATCTTGCACTTCAGGCCTGAGATCTGTTTCTTATTCCAAGACCTCTCCTAAAATTCTTGCCTCACTCCTAATAGTGTACACAGTCGTTATTTCTTAGATCCATGTTTTTATTGTGTTATGTTACCCAGTATTAGCTCCTCACTTGTGTTCTTGTGAGTCCCTCCCATCAATGGAAGGGTTGCCAGAAATGTCCCATGCCTTGACAGGGACCGGCCACTTAATGACAAAACCCCAGATGGCAAACATCTGCTTCATGTTCATTGATTCTCTATTCCTGTCCTCTGTTCCTATGGGGACATTAAGGAGGCACATTGTTGGATGCCCTGGACTGTTATCAGTTGACTGTTTGTTATTCAAATCCTTCTTCCTAAGAGTCTCTGCTCTACATGAACGTGCAAGTCTAATTACAGACCCTGCTTCCTCTCTCTTTGTCCCGCCTTGTATTTCTTTGATCATATGCACTTGGGTCATTACTCTCCAGGGCGTTATGGGTAAGACAGAAAAGCTGTGCATGTCTAGAGAAGGGACGTAATCACTTCTGAAAACTGGTTGTGGTGGATAGACTCTAAGACAGCCCCCACTATCCCCACATCCCGATATTCATATTCTTGTGTGATGCCCACCTCTGTTTCCCCGAGCACTGGCAGGGCTCATGATTTGGTACCCAAGCAAAAAGATAAGGCCAAGTGGATGACAAGTCACTTCTTCAATTACGTTACCTAAGACTCTAACTTCCTTCTTGCTAGAAGAGTTTCTCCGTTGAGTCTCCTCATTACTGATTTTGATTAATTTAGCTGCCTTAGGGAGTGGTCTACAATGGCAAAGAACTGATGGCAGCCTTAAGCCAAGGAGTAAGGCCTCAATCCAAGAGCTCACAAGAAATGAATCCTGCCAACTGCTACATGACCTATGCAACAGGGCCCTCCCCAGTTAGGGATCAGATGAGACCCCAGACCTGGCTGACTCCTTGGCTGGGCCAGGTAGGAGACTCTAATCTGTACCCAGACCCCTGGTCCACGGAAAGTGAGATAATGCAGATTGTTTGAAGGTGTTAATTTGTGGTAATATGTTATGAAGCAATAAATGACTAATACACTAGTTATTAAAATTTCGATTTTCTTGGTGATTTTAAAACTCAAACTCTTTCCCACTACACAGAAGATAATCAGCACGCTGAACTGGGTAAAAGCCTAGGATAATGGGGAGGAAAAAAACAACTTGTGATCTGGAAATAAGAAATATATGGGATTTTTATTTATCTGAAACGCTGAGCCAACTGCTTAGCCCACTCTATCTAGGCCTCTGTTTCCCTATTTAGTAAGGATTAAGAGATACAAACTGGAGGCCTATGGAATTCATAGGCACCAAATTTATTGTGTTTGTCCCCGTGTTAGACTCACAGTGCTTGTTGGTTTTAACTAATCACCAAAATTTAAAATTAAGGCTACCTCTCTTTTTAAAAAATAAAAATTTTTAGTTCTTCTTGAAAAAAACTACACAATCCTGCCTTGATAGGCATCCCTTATCTGCAGGTGGATGGCTGCAGCCTATTTCTGGAAGCACTTGCTCTCCAGCTCAGCAAGGTTTCCACCAGTCTTGAATACCTGAGACTAAGTGTTGCTTCTCATTATTATGTACGCAGAGCATTTTTAAAATCGCATTAAAACATGAAATATTCCAAATGCAAATATGTCTTTCAAAAGTGGGAAAAGAAAAGCAAGATACAAAGGAAGCAGGATCACTAATCCAATACTGTTTGACTCCTGGAAACATCTGAGCTATAATTCTTGGATTAACCAAGTAGGTACAGGACCAATATGCAGAAAATGCAAAACACTGATGGGGAAAAAAAAACACAAAGAAGTAGTAAATAAATGGGAACCTATTCCATGTTCATGCTGGAAGTCTCAGTATCATTAAGATAGTAATTCTGCCCGCCCTCCCCAAATTGATCAACAGATTGAAGAGAACACTAGTCAAAACCAAAGAAAGCTATTTTGTAGCTGTCGAAAAATTGATTCTAGAATCTACAAGGAAAAGCAAAGACCTAGAATATCCACATAATACTGAGGAACAAAGTTGCATGACTAGTACTATCCTATTTCAACTTCTACCATAAAGCTCCAGTAGTCAAGACAGCATGGTATTGACTAAAGGAATATAATCCAATGGAAAGAATAAACAGCCTAGAGATGGACACACACAAATCCAGTCAACTTACTTTTTGACAAAGGCACAGAGGCAATCCAGTGGAGAAAGGGGAACGTTTTCAGCAGATAGTGTTAAAACAATTGGACTCCCATACACAAAAGACTGAACCTGAGCACTTTCCACATTACATAAAAATTAATTCCAAATGAACCACAGACCCAAATATAAAAAGCAAAAATATCAAACTTACAGAATAAATGTAGAAGACAATCTGTATGATCTAGGATTGGGTGAGCAGATAGGACACCAAACACTTAATCCAAAAAAAAAAAAAGGTGATGTTAGTTTTCATTAACATGAAAAGCCTCTGCTCTGAAAAAGGCAGTGTGAAGAGAACAAAAGAGTAACCCACGGGCTGAGACCAAATACTTGCAAATCACATATCTGATCAAGGACCCATATCCAAAATATACAAAGATTTTTAAAACTCAACAGTGAAAAAGCTAACGCTCCAATTAAAACATTAGAAAATGACAGAAACTGATAGCTTAATAAAGAATATTATACAGAAGATAAATATGCATTTAAAAAAAAAAGGTGCCTGGGTGGCTCAGTCAGTTGGGTGTCCAACTCTTGATTTTGGCTCAGATCATGATCCCACAGTTACGGGATCAAGCACTGCATCAGGCTCTGTGCTGAGCATGGAGCCTGCTTAAGACTCTCTCCTTCCCTCCCTCCCTCCCTCTCTCTCTGCCTCTCCACCCCCCAAAAGTAAACTAAAAATTAAATAAAAATCTGCTTCACAGCATTTGTCATTAGGAAAAATGCAAACTATAACAAGGTGCAACTGCCTATTAAAACATTTAAAATATGAAATGCTGGGGTGCCTGTGTGGCTCAGTTGGTTAAGCGTCCAACTTTGGCTCAGGTCGTGATCTCACCATTCTGAGTTTGAGCCCCACGTCGGGCTCCGTGCTGACAGCTCAGAGCCTGAAGCCTTTTTCAGATTATGTGTCTCCTTCTCTCTGACCCTCCCCTGCTCGCGCTCACTCGCTGTCTCTCTTGCTCTCTCTCAGAAATTAAAAAAAAAACTTAAAAATACGAAATGCTGATAATACGAAATGCTGGCAACAAGAACTGTATGCAGAGCAGCAGGAATTCATAGCGGGTGGGAACACAAAATGGGACAACCACTATGGAAGATGGTTTTGTGATTTCTTACCATAGTCTTACTACATGATCCAGCAACTGAACTCCTAAATATTTACCCAATTGATTTAAAAACTTATGTCCACACACAACACGTTCATAGAAGCTTTATTCATAATTGCCCAAAACTGGAAGCAGTTAAGATGTTCTTCGGTAGGTGAACAAGGAAGTTGGGATCTTTCCATGTAATGGTGTAGTATTCACTGACACATAATACTGAAGGACACACAAAAAGCAGATACCAAGTCATTCAGAAACACAGGTGATTCTTAAATGTGTACTTATTAAAAGTTCAAAGACTAGAACACCAGATTCTCTCTCTCCCTCTACCCCTCTCCCTTCTTGCATGCTAACTCTCTCTCTAAAATAAAATTTAAAAAACTAAAAATTAAAGTTCAAAGGCTGAGGCTCCTCCCCACGGAGGTAAGCCCTGGGAACCAGAAGCTCAACAATTCCCCAGGAGATACTTACTTTCACTGCCACTAATGTTTGATAATCAGTGGTTTGGATCATATTAAAGGTTTGTAAATTACACACCAGGGAAAGAAGGGTCAAACTACAGTCCATTCATCATGGTCCTGCTGAATTTCACAAAGCTGGCATCACAAAGGCCCTAAGCCCTAATTCTCCTAGTGTGGTCTTCAGATCACCTGCATTAGCATCACTGAGTCCTTGTAAAGCCTGCCCAGACCTACTGAATCAGAAATTATGGGAATGGGACCCAGAAAGCCATGCTTGCATGAGCTCTCTAGATTATTCTGACATATACTAAGGTTTGCAAACTCCCCACCAAAAACAAATAATAATAATAATAAGAGGCCACAACTTCTTTATCCTAATGTGCTATAATACTACTACATTCATATGTTGCCCTGGCTAGAGAATATAATTGGATTTTTTTAAAGGAAGAGCAGAGGCATAAACTAGCAAACTAATCCAGAAATGAGGCTTAAGATCAAAAGTTTTATGGTGCTGCTTCCAAATGTCTGGGCATTTTGCCTCTAGGGCTGTACGGACTGACAGGGAAACTGTATCTTGACATTAATTACCTGCTTATAATTTATTATAAAGTAAATGCAACTGCTTCCCCGAGACTTTGGTGTTCTTTGTTCTAAGAGAGAGCCTCATTGCATTCAAGAAAAAAATTGCTTTTCTCACTCTCAAAATAAAGTATGTATTTGACCTTCAGAGTTACTAGTCCCCAAGTATGCTTTCTTATATTTCTAGGAGATAAAGACAGTGGGTAAGGTTCCCAGAGATGGCTAATACCCATAGCACTTTGCCTTCACTCTGCAGAAGAATCTTTTGGTAACCATACCTCCAAAATCCATTCTTCTCCTTGGTCCTCAAGGATTAATATGAGCACTATATGGACACAGACGTATGTTCTCATGAATGGAGGTGCTTGTGTTAGCCACTACCCCAATTTATTATGGTTTTTCTGTTCCTTCTGAATTTAAAAAGACATTAACAGATGATTTTATAATAGCATGTGTAGGGGCACCTGAGTGGCTCAGTCGATTAAGTGTCCAACATCAGCTCAGGTCATGATCTCACAGTTCGTGGGCTGAAGCCCCACATTGGGCTCTGTGCTGACAGCTCAGAGCATGTAGCCTCCTTCAGATTCTGTGTCTCCCTCTGTTGCTGTCTGTCCTTCCCCAGCTTGTGTTCTCTTCCTCTCTCCCTCTCCCTCTCAAAAATAAATAAACCTTAGGGGTGCCTGGGTGGCTCAGTCGGTTAAGTGTCTGACTTCAGCTCAGGTCATGATCTCACGGTTCATGGGTTCAAGCCCCATATCAGGCTCTGTGCTGACAGCTAGCTCAGAGCCTGGAGCCTGCTTCAGGTTCTGTGTCTCCCTCTCTCTGACCCTCCCCTGCTCATGCTGTCTCACTCTCTCAGAAATAAATAAAACATTAAAAATAAATAAATAAACCTTTAAAAATTAAAATTAAAGAAATTTTTAAAAAATTAAAATCTTAAAAATTAGCATGTCTATAATTTTCACTGAAATTTGTCCAATTTATTAAAGTACACAAAGGAATCAAAAATCACCATGGTCCCTCATCAATAACAATCATTATCCTGTTATTCAGAGAACTCTTGATGACTTAAAAAAAAAAAATAGGGATGAGTGCACACATTTTAGTTTAGAAAACTAAAGGAATAAAAACCGTATAAAATTAAAAGCCTCTTCCCAGCACTTACTCTCTCTCTCTCTACAAAGTTAGCTACTGTTAACAGATTCACAAAATTTCAGAAAAAAATAATGTATATCATTATTACATACAAAGGGAATCATATTACATATACTCTTAGGTTATTTAAAACTTACACCAATTCCCTTGTAAGGATATAGCATATTATGTAGTGCAGAAGTAAAGAGTAGCTTCAGTTTTATAACCATTACAAATTAAGAAGGGAAAAGGAAACATAGCCATTAACACTTTAAAATGTTAGAGAATTTTCTGTGCAACTCATTGTGAAGAAATTTTTAAAACTTTAGTAAAATTGAATAATGTCTGGCAAAACAAATGATTTGGAATTAAAGAGAATCAACCTAGAAGTTTGCCTGGACCAACGGTTTCCAGTCTTCAAGGAAGAGATTATTCTCTGGCCATGAAATAATTCTCATGCCATGTTGTCTATACCCTGCAAATTTCCAGGCCACAGAAAAAGAAAAATTACAAAGCAAGTATAACCTGTGTGTGTGAATTTGCAAATTCAGCACTCCCCAAACACACACACACAAAAAACAAATCAGAACCAAAGGCACTGATAAATCTTTTTTGTAAATTAAAAATGCAGAGATTCTAAACAAATTTTTAAAATATTTTTAGTGTTTATTTATTTTTGAGAGACAGAGAGCACACGCACACATGAGCAGGGGAGGAGGAGAGAGAGAGGGAGACACAGAATCTGAAACAGGCTTCAGGCTCTGAGCTGTCAGCACAGAGCCCGACGCAGGGCTCGAACCCACGAATCATGAGATCATGACCTGAGCTGAAGTTAGACAATTAACCGACTGAGCCACCCAGGTCCCCATCCTAAAAATGCGGAGATTCTTAATAAAATATTAGAATATGTAACTCATCTGTGTATTGAAAAAATAAAATCCTAAGACCAAACAGGTTTTATTCAATTAACAACAGGATGTCTTAATTAGACAACTATTATTACAACTTATCATACAAGCTCCCCCATACTCTAATACCTACAAGGCAAGAATCAAGACCTTTGAGGGTCTTTATCACTGCAAGCTCAATACTAAGCCAGGTGCCTGGGACAAAATAAAATTTTAATAAATACTTCCTAAGTTAATGAAAACAGTAATTAATAAGTTGATAAGAAAAATCAAAGAGGACAAGCTAGGAGCATTAATAAATGTCCAAGATTATTTGAAGAAATTCAACATCTACCCCGATGAAGAAATCTTCCACTATGAATAATAAGACTTCCCTGATATGAAAAAGAACGCCTAAGCCAAACTACCTCCAATGTCATGCTGAATAAGTTATGGCACATTTTCTTCTAATCTGAAGTCAACAGTGGCCCTAATTTAACAAACACTTCTGGAATTAGGCCAAGAAACAAGAAATGTAATATTGATAAGGAGGGAAAAAATTATTTGCATAAAGACTCAATTGTTTATCCACAAAATCCAAGAGAATAAGGTGTGGGTTTTTTTGAGAGAGAGAGAGAGCCCACGCACGTGCACACACACACAAGTAGGGGTGGGGCAGAGGGACAGGGAGAGAGCGACTCCTCAGGAGGCTCCGCACTGTCAGCACAGAACCCAATGCGGGGCTTGATCCTGTAACCAGGAGATCATGACCTGAGCTGAAATCAAGAGTCAGACGCTCAACCAACTGAGCCACCAAGTGCCCCAAGTTTTTAAGAAAATCAGTTAGGGGCTCCTGAGTGGCTCAGTCAGTTGAGCATGTGACTCTTGATTCTGGCTCAGATCACAATCTCACGGTTTGTGAGTTTGAGCCCCACATCTGGCTCTGTGTGGGGCTGTGGGACAGTGTGGAGCTGGCCTGGGATTCCTCCTCTCACTCTCTTTCTCTGCCCCTCCCCCAGTTTCTCTCTCTCTCTCTTTCTCTCTCTCTCTCTCAAAAGTAAATAACACTTTTTTAAAAAGCTTTTAAAAATCAACTAAAAAGGATTGGCAGGTAGGGTAAACCATTAACAGTAGAAACTAGATGCTGGATACATGGCTATTTACTGAAAAATGTTTTCAACTTATAATTTCTTAATAGTTTATTGTCAGGTTGGTTTCCATATAACACCCAGTGCTCATCCCCACAAGTGGCCTCCCCCATGCCCATCACCCCCCTTCCCCTCTCCCACACCCCCATCAGCCCTCAGTTTGTTTTCAGCATTCAAGAGTCTCTCATGGTTTGCCTCCCTCTCTCTCCCCAACTATTTTTACCCTTCTTCTCCCCCACGGTCCTCCGTTAAGTTCCTCCTAACCACCTATACGTGCAAACATGATATCTGTCCTTCTCTGCCTGACTTATTTCGCTCAGCATAACACCCTCAAGGTCCATCCATGTTGCTATACATGGCCAGATTTCATTCTTTCTCATTGCCATGTAGTATTCCATTGTATAGATAAACCACATCTTCTTGATCCATTCATCATTTGATGGACACTTAGGCTCTTTCCATGTTTTGGCTATTGTTGAGAGTGCTGCTATGAACATTGGGGTACATGTGCCCCTATGCATCAGCACTCTCAGGTTGCAATTGTGTTTCAGATTTTTCATAGTGAAACTTTGGGGAAAAGAGGAGAAAGAATCAGCAGCATGGTCAGTTATGAACACAAACAATATAGGTTGAATAACCACACTATGACCACAACATCTTTGGAAAAACAATAGATGAATGATCATATTTGACTGATGGAAATAATGTATATAGAATATCTTCCAACACAGAATATATCTTAGAATTACTGTACAATAAAAAATATCTTAGAATAACTGTAATAAATCATGTACATGAAAATTACAAGTTCTGCTTTAAACTAACTCAGACAAAGGAATTATGTATTACCAAGCAAAACCAGGTGAGGACTGTTGACTGACTTAGGCAACTATGAACTTCCTTCAGGGCTAACGTGAATTCCTGAAAATTCCATAAACCTAATAAAAGAAAGCAACTACGATAATCCATTAGCAACAAATTACCCTGCTATTTCAACAGCAAAAATTATGTGAGATATATTTGATTTCTTAAAATAAAATTACAAGATAATGTGATTAGAAGAAAGCATGATTACTTAAACATCGCTATAAATGGAAATATAATGTATCTTGTTTTTTTATAAGACTCTCTTAAGATTGACTTGTCATTTTATCAATTCAATTTCGACGTACAGATGACTTGTATTGACTTGAACAGGAAGAACACTGGAAGCAAACAGGATGCCGTCCAAGAAGTTGATATGCTTTTGCTCCGAGTCTCCTTACTTGTGTTAGCTTTTGAATGTGCAGATACCCCCTATCCGGATCAAACCTCTTTCTCTAACAGTGTTTTTTATTTCAGCTACGTGTGCTGGAGACCTCAACAGCTCAAGAGCCAAAACATCCCTGAAGACGCACTGCAAGCAGACAGTGGGCATGCTCTGTGGGTGGGCAAAGATGGGCTGCACACAGGTGCCACGCTCTGGAACAGACAACTCTGGTCTAGGGTGAGAGTTTCTCTGAGATTACACGTAAGATAGTTGCTCTCAGAACGTTTCCCAAAGGAACTCACTACGCCCGTGATAAATCAATCTGTTGCAGTGTAGCATGTGTCACCGTACCTTCTGCTTTTCTTAGCATTTCTTTGTTCCTGCATCAGGACGATTTCCACTCCCTGAGCAGGGTCCGTGGGTCTGAATGTACCTCCTCCCTCCCTCCCCGTCTCTACTTTCCCCAGCCTCTTTTCCATTCAGACTTCAGCAGAGATTTAACTCAGTTCTCTGGACGTCTCCCCTCGAGCCCCAGTTCCGAAGTAGGTGTCACTCCTATGAGCTCTCATAGAAACCGGTCATGTCGCTTTTTATCACTTGTATATTTGCCTGTTCCTGGGCGTATTTTCTTCTCCTGACTGAGTAGCTTCCAAGTCTGGAAGTGTTTTGTCTTTTTCGCTATTTATCTCCAGGAACTAGAGTGAAACAAACAAATGCACTGCACTTTTTTTGCTTTGCAAACCGCAGCCGGTGCCATTGGTATAAACCATTATGTGAATGGCGCCCCCTAGAGATGGGTAGTGTAACAACAGAGTCGTGTTGTCTTAATACTTGAGGCATCAATGAATTTAAACCAAATATTCTCCAACTCCTTTCTATTACTAAAATTCTGTGGCTATTCACAAAGTTATAAAATGAACCCCATTTAGGTGTAAATTATAAAAACTGCCCAATTATGTCCATAAAACTTGCACACATAGCAAATAATACTCAGTTTGTAATTCGAAAGGATATGTGCACCCTGTTACTGCAGCATTATTTACAATAGCCACAAGAAGGAAGCAAGTTCAGTGCCCATCCACAGATGAATGGATAAGGAACATTTGGTGTGTGTGTCTGTGTATTTATATACCTGTGTGTATGTATTACAATGGAATATTACTGAGGTGCCTGGGCAGCTCAGTCGGTTAGGCCGACTTCGGTTCAGGTCATGATCTTGCAGTTCGTGGGTCCGAGCCCCGCATCAGGCTCTGTGCTCTCAGAGCCTGGAGCCTGTTTCAGATTCTGTGTCTCCCTCTCTCTCTGGCTCTCCCCTGCTCACGCTGTCTCTCTCCCTCTCTCAGAAATAAATAAAACATTTAAAAATTTACAATGGACTATTACTCAACCATAAAAAGAATGAGATCTTGCCATTTGCAATGACGTGGATGGAGCTAAAGAGTATAATCTAAGTGAAATGTCAGAAAAAGAAAGACAAATGTCATATGATGTCACTCTTATGTGGAATTTAAGAAACAAATGAACAAAACAAAGAAAAGAAGAGACAAACAGCAACAAAACAAAGCAAACAGACTCTTAGGCACAGACAAGAATCTGGTGGTTACCAGAAGGAAGGTGAGTAGGCAGATGAGAGAAACAGGTGGAGGGCTTAAGAGCACACTTACGTGATGAGCACTGGGTGAGTTACAGAATTGCTGAATCACATTGTACCTGAAGCGAATATAACACCATCTTCATTCCACTTCCATAAAAAGAAATATTCAGTTTAGAATCGATAAGCATACTCAGTTTTATACAATCTTATGAAAGAACAGGTATAGTAATAGTGAAACATATTTACTGAAGCACTTCACAGAAAGTAGATACATATGCTTATATATGTAAGTAAAGATCTTATACAGATATTTTTGAAAAAAGGTCTAGAAGATGGATATATTTAAAATGATGTAAACATGTAGAACTTTCTATCATTATAGCCTTTATAGATTCTTTTCTAGTCATGTTTAATAATTTACTATTGTCACTATTCTTCAATGTTCAAACTGTCCAAATTTGGCCAGTGGGAGTCCTTTCCTGAACCTTTTGACATCTCCATCTTCTTACTGTCTGGTAGAGCACACACTTTAAGCCTAGTCCATACCTCCCTCTGCCTCAGAACCTTTCATTTCTGCAAGAAGTCTTTGTCTCTTCTGTTTAGAAACTAAGGCCTGAGTTCCAGGTATCTCATTGACAATGGAGATTCATTGCTTCTAGACCCTTTAGGCGCACAGAATACACACACGCACACACTGTACATACATACATATACAATATATCTATACTGATGTAAGAATTACTCCTCTCCATTTTTTGTTCACTGGCTTCCAAGTACAATATATGCCTTTCTTTGACTAATCCTGAAATACACAAAATTCAGCAAGACTATACTCATACCACTTCCAACAAACTCACCAAATTAATTTTTCTTTGGAATTCATTTTCTCTTAGAATATATCCCACTAAAGGGATACTTGGGTGGCTTTGTCAGTTGAGCGTCTGACTCTTGATTTCAGCTCAGGTGATGATCCCAGAGTCATGGGATCAAGCATCACATTGGGTTCCATGCTGACAATGCAAAGTCTGCTTGGGATTCTCTCTCCCTCTCTCTGCCCCTCCCTTGCTCCCCACCCATCTCAAAATCAATAAACTTTAAAAAAAAAGATTTTCTCTTTCCTTCTCCCCTGCTTATGCACACACACTCTCTCTAAAAACAAAGGAATACATCCCACCAAAGGGATAAAGTCAGAGAACACTACCTAAAAGCTATTTGGACTATTTTTTTCTTCTTTTTTGATACAAATTTGTCATGTGTTTAATAAAATCTTTTAAATTTAGGGATTCTCTCCATTCCTTGAAACTCATTTTTCCTTTCAGAGGATGTAAAACATTAACATGGTTCAAAAGTCAAATCTACATTAAAAGTACACTTGGAGAGATCTCTTTCCTGTCTTTCCTACTTTCATCCACTGTTCACAGGTACTTAATTTCACTTCCAAAATCTCACATGGATCTCTAAGATTGAAATTCACAGGGATGTTTTCATTGGGAATACAGATAAAATGGTAGATGGTAAATTGGGAATACACAAGGCATCTCCTAAGCCATTAATATCAGAGAAGCATATTTCAAGTTGTCTATACATTTTAAAGCACACGTATCTTTCATGGCTTTCTTGAATATGACTCTCAATATGTTATAAATCAAATTATTTCTTTAAAAGGTTATTTAAAATGCCTTCACGTGAGGACCTGTCCAACATCAATAATGGAACTCAATTAGAGAAAATAATATGTTCAGGCATCCTACAGACCACTTTTCTGATGAAGTAGCTTTTGAAAAGCAGGGGCTATCATGCTGAAAGAAAAGGAATCTAGGGGGAAAAGTTTTTTTCTTCCCAGGAAAAAAAACATAAATAGCATAGCTGTCAATGAGCTCTCAACATGAAGTCAGGGGACTTTGCTTCCATCTCGACTCCGCACAGAGCAGTTGCAGGGATTGGGCAAGACATTCCTTCGCTGTCTACCTCAGCTTTCTTAACAGCAAAATGGACAGGCTCTGGAAAAGGGGAGTACGGTAACTTTTCTCAGCCTACCTCTCATAACCTGTCATCAGAGATTATTTTTTTAGCGATTCTCAAACTTAACTGTTCAAATAATTCACTTTGAGCCTGCTAGTTATATGCCAAATATGAGCCCTTAGAATATAGGCCTGGGGCTCAGAAATGACCATTTTGGGGTATGCCTGGTTGCCTCAGTCTGTTAAGGCTCCGACTCTTGATTTTGGCTCAGTCATGATCTTGTGCTCATGGGATCGAGCCCCGTGTCAAGCTCTGCACTGATAGCGTGGAGCCTGCTTGGGATTCTGTCTCCTCTCTACCCCTCCCCCACTCATGCTCATGTGCTCCTTCTCTCTCTCAACATAAACTTTTAAAAAAAAGTGTTCATTTTACACAAGTGTCCCAGGTGAAGTAACTGTAGGGAATCTGTGCCCCACACTTTGAGAAACTGTGGCCTGCATACTCGTGTATGTGACTGGTCCCAAGTTGAACAGGCCTTAATCTTGATCAAAGAACTTGCCTATATGGGGTCATTCCAATAGTTCTGAGTATGTTTCTTTGCCTAAAGAAAATATTCTACACATCAAACTTGATTAACTATTACTTTTAATTTTTTTAACATTTATTTTTAAGAGCGAGTGAGAGAGAGAGCACACACAAGCAAGGGAGGGGCAGAGAGAGGGAGACCCAGAATTCTAAGCAGGCTCCAGGCTCTGAGCTGTCAGCTCAGACCCCAACAAAGGTCTCGAACTCACCATGAGATAGACCTGAGCTGAGATCAAGAGTCAGACACTTGACTAACTGAGCCACCTAGGTGCCCCATCAAGTCATTTATATTTTAATACAAATAAATTTGTCAAGTTATACAATATTATAGCTGGGAAGGTATTCATGAATTAACCCAAAGCTCCAATTATACAATTTTGAGAACTGAAGTGCTTTGTTCACAGTCTGACAATGAGGGTCATGTCAGGTTCAAGACTGGAGTCAAATATCTTGGCTTCAAGTTTCATGTTATGTTCATGGAATCATAGAACCTTTCTTTTCTTTGAGAAATCCTTCATAAGAAAACAGTATGAACAATGGCCTCCAAAGCCACATGAACACTTCCTGATCCCTGGGACCTCTGAATGCTACCTTACATAGTTAAAAAAAAAAAAAAAAGAAATAA